>NW_021632654.1:0-282946 GCF_004799145.2 Neltuma alba | reverse complement strand
TTTTAGCTAGTGGAAACAATCATCATCTAATTCTTATTAGCTAGAAGTCATGATATCACATCTAGTAATTTGGTAGGTAATTGGAAGTGAGAATATTCCTAGACATTTAAGGGCCAGAATATTAGGAAGAAACGAGAGAGAAACACAACTCTTAAAATTTTGTTAGTGTCGGGGCAAAAGTACAATTTCAAAAGTTACAGGTAGGCTTATGTAATTTTGAAAAATATGTTAGAAATTCCCAAAAATTATCAAATAATTTTAAAAATTAGAGAAAGCCCCTTGGATAGTATATTAATTTTTCAAAGGTAGAATTTTGATGGGAAGTATTTATTATGATTTTCCAATCAGTTTTGAAAGCTTGACTAATTAAGAAACATTGGTCAAAAATTAATTATAAAAAAATATTTTGAGCTCAAAAATTGAGAAAAAATTTGGATAATCTACTTGAGAATTATATGGTAGTGTATAAGCAGTTTTATTCCCAAATTACCCTTAGAAAAATATAAAAGAATTTAAGGTTTAATTAAGCCAAATTGAGGTCTTTTATTTGGAAAATTACTAATAAATACTTTTAAGGAAAATAACATTTTGAGAAAATTCACAAGACATTTTAAGGAATTATAAGAGATTTTGGGACTAAAAAGGAGCCCCTCAAATTTTAGGATTTCTTAATTCTCATACCAAGTAAAGAAATCCCTGTGAAAAGGAAAATAGTTTTCTTATTTACAATTAATAGAAAATTGAGTTGGTACGAAGGAGGACATTTTGGGAAGAAAAAATGATAAGAATGTGTTATGGACCTGACAGACAATAATTACAGTGACCAAGATACTGTAAATATATAATAGGAATTAATTCTAGAGCAAAGTGCACCGATAAAGTAATAAGCTCTTTCTTGTCTTTTACTTGGCCCATAATATGCCACTTGTCAAGCCATTAATTGAGAGGATTAGAGTGCCACATATCAAGCCAAGGGTGGAGAGGATTTTTACTTTGAAAATCATTGTCTTTTGGAATTAAATCAAGGATGGAAAATGTTGCAAGAAGGCATAGGATATTGACACATCATCATGGTAATTAATGCAACCTTGGAGAGCTAATACAAGAGATTTGGCTTATAAATAGACCCTCTCCCTTCTCACAAGACTCTATTTTTGGCCAATAGGGGGAGGTTCTTGTAAATGTTTTCTTGAAGTGCAATGAAAAGAAAGCTACCTCCTTTGATCATCTACGCTTAGATACAAGGTTAGTAGGATGTTCTATCTTGTATCTTGCTTTGATTTCTTGTTTGGATAGTTGGAAAATGATATTTCCCTTAGATGGAGGTGCTGGCCAAATTATCTTGCATTAGGGAGGGAGGTTTTGATGTTAAACATAGTTGAAACAAATTGGATAAAGGTTGTTTCAAGTGGTTTTGAGGTGAAATTTGAAAGATCGCATGATACAAAATTCACTACTACAAAATTAAAAATATTTGACGCTCAATATTCAACGGTTATGGATATAAACGTCAAATAAGATAAGATGGAATTTTGAAAAATAAATATTTGACGGTTATTATACTAACCGTCAAATATATCATAAAAATATTTGACCGTTAAATATAAAAACCGTCAAATAATTTTTTTATTTTTTATTTTTTCACAAATCAGAAATTTACTTGACGGTTTTTTCTAAGAAACCGTCAAGTAAAATAAAGAGTATTTGACAGTTGTTATAAGTAACCGTCAAATATAATTTTGCACTCAATATTTTATATCTTAATCGGTGAAAGCTTTTTGAGAACCCTCGTCTCATCTCGCCCTTCCTCTTCCTTCCTTCCTCCTTCAAATCCAACCTCCACCCCTTTCTTCTTCCTTCCTTGCCAATCATAATAAATAAAACAAATAATTGAAAAATTATGTAAAATTAAAAGAAAGCCACCTTATTTGATACTTTGTTAACCTTATTTGACGGTTCTTCATGAAGAACAGTCAAATAAGGTGAGCTTATTTGACAGTTATTCACAAAGAACTGTCATTATTCACAAAGAACTGTCAAGTAAGGTCACATTATTTGACAGTTATTCATAAAGAACCGTCAAATATTCTGAGAATATTTGATGGTTCAAAACTGTCAAATAATAGCTCTGAGAATATTTGGGTGCCTTCTATTTAACGGTTCTAAACCGTCAAATATGAACAAAAATAACCGTCAAATATTCTTAATTCTGTAGTAGTGATTATTTTGTGCTGTCCAGCCAACCTTGAATCTGTACTCTAGGATGTGATTTTTATAGTTTTGATGCTTCCATTGTGTTTAAAATGGAAAATAGTGTAAGGTAAATCTAAAAAACAAGTATTGGAAGCATCGGAATTAAAGTTGAAATTTGGGTTTTCTAGGGCACCTATTCAGCCAACACTGTATGGTAGGGAATGAGTTTTCTTTTTATGAATCCAAGCTCATATTTGAATTCTACATGAAAAAATTATATAGGATTCACTTAGAGGATAATTGTTAGATTAAAGAAAACAAAGTTCCAAAATTCAAAGAAATTAAGGGTTAAGAGTTACTGAAGGGTTGTCATTAAGCCTTGTGTGGTTAATGTAATATGGTTACCCCCTTTTACAATGTAATGTTTAGGCTTTGATATTATGGAGGGAAAGAGCAAGAATAAAGATCAAGGAAGCATTTGGATCAAGGTAGCAAGATTTGATTAACTTTTAATATTGATATGCATAGATTATTAATGCATGGATGATTGATATTATGTGGTTAAAACTATGATAATTGTTATGTGGCTGCTCCTTGCATTAAAATGCCTTGGCCATTGCATATTAGAGACTGTCTAATTATGAGAAAGAATTAGTTCCCTAATGATTGCAAATGTTGAAATGCATGATGATGGTGCATGTTTGAATTATAGTTGATTTATTTACTATTAGGATTTCAATGAAATTCATTCCTTTCAATTACAATTTAACTTTCTAGGGGTGAACCATCCAAGAAGAAGAGAAAATCATGAATGAATGATGTATATTTATCAAACCACTTGACTTTGACAATGCATATAAATGTATGCATGGATGCTATAACCCTTTTAAGCTGTTGAATTGGAGCTGTAATTTGAATATGCTACTAGACGTATTAAATTATGAAATTTGGTATGATTATAGTTTACATGTTGGGCTTTAAATTAATAGGTAGAATGTTCAAATTGGAAATCTGTATGATTTATGGTGATTTTTCAAAGTTAGAGTTTGAAATATGACAAAAGTTTTTAACCAATGGAATAGTAATAACTTCCGTGCAAATCTGGTATTGTTTCACACTGAATTCTTAAGATTATTTTTTTTTAAAAGAGCATTCAAAGAGCTTTTAGTAGGACTTAAAACCACATTGTTTCAATTTTATAGAATTAATTATGAATTTTCACATTTGGAAAGAAATTTCCCAAATGAATGGTAAATTCAAAAACCAACATCTTAGTTACATTTTCTTAAGGTTAAGGCCATCTAAAGTAGTCTGAAATGATATTAAATGGATTCTAAATATTATAGAAGGTGTAATATTTTTGGTATCAGAGTAGAGGTTCTGGTATAAGATAGAATGCTTTGCTTAGTTTAGACGTGTTAGATAATGTGTCAATTGAGGAGAAATTGACATGTTAATATGATTTTACAGGAAAAACTTTTTGGATTTTGATGCTAGGTCTAAGCCATCTATTAACCAAGAAGAATATACCAGACATAGATGACTTGATGGAGGAGGAGGATTTAGAGGAGTGGCTTATGTGGGATGCTAGCCCAGGTACTCATCAGTAGGCTCTAACATATATCCAGAGTACTGAGTAAAGTAGGCAGGACTTACCTGGGATGAGTTAGTGAACTTACCTAGACCCGAAGATTTGGTGAATCTTGTTAGTGGTTTGATTCAGCTACTAAGAGTTATTAGGTCTGATTTTCCTGAGCTTAGTTAGCCTATTACCCTAGGTATACATCCAGTGACATTACCAAACCCAATACCCTACCAATTGTACCCCTAATACCTGTAGCACTTGTCCCAACCCCACTAGAGCCTGAGATCCATAAGAGGGATCAGTTGAGAGCAAGATTGAGGTTTTTAAGATGTCATATCAAGAAAGATGTGAACCTGGATCTGATCACATACCTAGATTGTAACATCTCGATTTTGGGCCTAGAAGTATCAAAAAATAGTCTGAATGAGATAGGCTACCAGACCCCTTTTAGTAGAGGTTCTAAAGATGAGAAAGGAAGTTAAAGCAGTTTCAGGGACTAAACTGGAAAGTGAAAGTTTTAAGGGGCTAAAGTGTAATCAAAGTTAGAGGCTTCAGTAAAGTGTCAAGGGCCCAGAAAGAGAAAAGAGGCTAGATACAGACCAAAGGTTAAGTTAGAAGCCTCAAAGAGATGGTTTTATGAGGTTGAGCCTAAGCAGGGGTAAAACCGTAAATTCAGAAAGTTACTGCCATCAGGGGTAAAAATGAAAAGTACTTAGAAAATTCTAAGAAAATCTCAGAAAATGGGAAATAATATTCTAAGGCTCTTTTGTGAAGAGAGATGACGAAAATACCCCTGAGGTAACTTAAAAGGAATTTATAAGTTTATGGCTCAATTTGAGATGTAGAGGTAGATTTAATTGTTTGAGTCATAAGGAAACCTCAGAAAATTATGGTAAAATGGGGATGTATGATCTAAGAGACTATAGAAAATTATAAAATTAGTTTCATCCCCAGAAGACCAGCAAAATGGCTTTAAGAATACTTAAAAGCCAGTTGTGCCAAAAAAAGGGCATTTTAAAGGATGATTTTTAAGTGGGGCTACAGGTTGAGTTATGACGTGAGAAAATTCACAAATTTTCTCTAGAATATGAGGAATTTTATGATATTTTTGGAGCTTTGGAAGGAATAAAATGCTCCAGTCAAATATTAAATAATTTTGTCCCCTAAATAGGAGACAAAACCAAAGAAAATATCTAAGAGCCATTATGACGATGTTGAGTCAGCGTGCTGAGTCATCAAGCATAATTATGATACCTACGAGTCATCATGCCGAATCACCAAAAGATATTTATGGACAGCATAAAAATCAGAACGCAGTATGAGAATATTTTAGACAGTCTTTTGTCTACCCGTTATAGTGAAATCTCTACTGCATGACTCAGTAAGGTTAAGTAGCCTGTCAGTAGAGCTAATTATTTTCATCTATGCTCCTCTGAGATGGCACTATATATGTACCTTTTGTTGGCCAAAATTTTAAGAAGAAGTTGTCCCGGTGGTACAGGGTAAGTCAGGACCCGAAAAATATCCGTTACGGTGCAAGATTGGCTTGATAAGTGGAGAAATAATTAAGGAAATATTTTTACACGAATTTTCCATTTATTTTCTCCCTATTTTAATGCTAAAATGATGAATAAATATGAAAGTGACAAGTGTACGGTTAGATGAGAAAAAGAAAATATTACATGTACGGCTAGATGGAAGACACATGTACGGTCGGATGCAAGACACATGTGCGGTTGGATTAAAGACATGTGGCTTGATGATGTAAGCATGGTGTCATCATGATGAGGTAAGCATGATGTCATAGGACACTTGTCACCGTAAGATCAAAAGAGAAAATGGACGGTCCAGATCGAGCCACGTATTTTTAAGATCAACGGTCCATATTCAGTCTGCTTTTCTATAAATACCCCCTCCCCTCCCTACCATTTCATCCAAGCATAAGGAATCCATGGGGAAGCTCTTGCAAAATGGTTTCTAGAGAGAAAAAGAAGAGGGAGAAAGAAAGGCCAAGTGGTTCCAAGCCAGATCAAACTCTAAAACAAGGTATGTGATGGTTATAGCATCTAATTTTATACTGATTTCGGATTAGTTACTGTGTGTATCTGATTCTGAAATTTTACATGCTTAAAGTACACTCTGTGAGCTTTAAATCCATAGGTAGAACACTTCATTTGGATATGTGTACGATTTATGGTGATTTTTCAAAGTTAGGGTTTGAAATCTGGAAACAGTGTTGAACTTTTGGAAGAGTTTCGAGTTCCGTACAATTCTGGTACTGTTCAGCGTATAATTGGTTCCTAAAACTAATTTTCGTGTAAATTGGACTTAAGGAGCTTTCAGTGAGACTTGAAACCACTCAATTTCGATTTTTCTATAATTAATTATGAATTTTCAAAGTTGAGAAAAATTCTGGAAATTCTGCGTGAACAGTACCCGCGAGGCAAAATTTCCAGATTTGGTATTCTTGAATCTAAGGCCATCAGTCCTAATTGACAAGAAATGGATCTTAAGGATGGAAAATGATAAGATTTATGTTAGAAAAGTTGGAAAGAAAACCCTAAGACTAAGAGAAAGGGTTGAGGTTCAAGAAAGCTAGTCTTGAACTTTATGTAATCTAGTGGTCCTAATGGATTGTATGATCAATGTGACTATGTTTAGGACCTTTGGAACATCCAAGAGGATGTTTGGTGATATTTACCGAATGTCCACATGGTTGGAAAGACAAGTGAATCAAAGGAAAAGCAAAGGGAAAGCCATGTTACAAGGTAGTGAACTTACCTATACTGTATGCTTGATATGTATGCTTGCATGATGTGATTGTGTTGCCATGATGTGACTAAGCTATGATGAAATGTTTGTAAGTTTATGTTATGTTTTGCCTTGGCAATATGTTATGGAAGCATGAAATGCTTTAGCTTACTTTCCATGGCATTCATGTGTTAATGTTATAACATGTCATGCATGTGCATTATGTCTTGCATGCTTATAGGTAGTGTTTGCTACTGAGATTCTCCTGAATCTCACCCCTCCCTAACCAACCATTTAGGTCAATCAATGATGGGCAATAATGGCATGAGAAGCAAGGAGAAGTAAGTAGAGAATTATTCTTGTTAATGGATGAGACTGTTGATAAATGTATAATTCTACTATTTTGTGAACTATGTTATGGATGCTAATGATGCCATGTATTTAATTATAATATTTATGGCATGAATGAAAGTGTATGAGCATGAACGGGAAAGAGTAAGGCCATGTTATGTATGCCAAAGAAATAAAAAGAATTAAAGAGATGTTAAGGGATAAAACGTAAGTCTTGGAGCAGTGAGTTTGTAGCTCCAGTTTGACCTATCAACGAGGGAGTTAGGTCATAAGATTTGGAAAGCAAAGAGATCTGATGTTTCGCTTTAAAATGAGGGGTAGTTTTCCCGACTCCGATAACCGAGCAGAAAGTTATGCCTTTCCAAAGTTAGGCAAAAATACAGTAAAATCCGAAAATGACCAAATGAACAGTAACTTTTTCAAAGAAAATTGAGCTTAAATTTCAAGGCAATCAGTTCATAAACTATTTTTCCTCAAAATTTTATCCAAAGAGCTTTCAGTAGAACTTAGAATCACTCAATTTCAATTTTTCTACAATTAGTTATGAATTTTCGAAGTTTGTCACATTTTAAGGTGACAATGAATAGTAACCCGTAAATGAAAATTTTTAAACTTGATTTTTTATCAATTGTAGCCTTCAAAAGTGATTCCAAATGCTTCTGCAAGGAAATTTAATTGATTTAAACATGAGGTGTTACATAGATTACCCGCAGGACATGAGGGTGTGAAAGAGAGCCTTTCTTGTCGTTCGCTTTGGGGTTCTCAATCAAAAATAAATCCAAGCTATGCAGTATAGTGCAAACTCAGGTCGTTTCACTTTTGGGAGCCTTTATTAATTACCTAAGCTAGACTAAATGCCATGCAATGCAATGAAATGGGGTTTTGGGTTTTTAAGATTTAAATGAATTGATCCAAAACTGAATGCAATGAAAACAAACCTAAGATACTATATTTTTGGTGTTTTAAGATAATAATGATGTAATGGAAATGATTGATAGGAAATTTCTTGAAAATGGTTTTGATGGCAATCATAGTTCACTTAAATATTGGGAGTTTCACAAATCCATTAGGTTTTCTTAATAAGAACCTCATTAACTCAATGAGTCCAAAGCTTACATTAATGAACTCATTAATGTAAACTTTGTTTAGCATCCCTAATGTGTAAATTGGAATGATCATGCAAATGGCTTAATGAAACACACAATCAACTCAATACCCAAACACAACTAGGCAAGATAAGAGAGAATCATGAGAGAGACATTAAGCATACATGCAACTACATATATTTAAGCTCAAAGTTCAACATCAATCAATCCAATATACAAAAGATAATCAGTAACCACTGATTATAGAATTAATCAAAGTATCTAACTAAGAGTTTACAATTCCTAAACCTAGGAAATCATAAATGCCTAGCTAAAAACTGAAGATTAAAACTAAACTCCCCTTTGAAGCTCAAGAACTCATGCTACACCACCATTCTTCAAGAGTTGATAAACCCTAGCCCTCCATAGCTTCAAGAAAAGCTCCAACTGAAGTGAATCCGTTGGCCATGGTAGCTGGGAGTGGAAGGAAATGAGATGGAGTGAAGGAAAGATGAAGGAAATGGATGGGGAAGAAGATGGAGATGGAGAGGCAAGAGGATGGGAGAATAGAGGTGTTGGAGATGATAGAATGGAGTGTATTTCGAAAATAGGGTTTCTAAGGTTTTAGGGGTCCATCTGGGTCGGATCATATGATTAGAAGCTCCATTTTCGCGTTCTGATCCGGATCTGGCGTTGCTGATACGAAGAGTTCGCCGCGGCGAAGCATGCCCGAGAGGAGCTCCGCCTAATCTTGTGATTTTGCCGCGGCGAACTCTGCCCGAGAGATTACTGGTGAGATTTCAATTTGGCGCCGCGGCGAAGAGAATCTTCGCCGCGGTGAACTCTATTAGTGTTGATACTCTGATCTTGTGTTGTGTCATCCTTTGGTCTTTGATCTTGGCTCCAATTCTCAATTGTCCTACAATAAAAAGCAACAATTTGAAGCATCAATTATCCTAGAAATCAACTGAATATAATTAATAACCAATTATGATAATCTTAACTTCAAAAAGACACTAACTCAAAGCAAGGACTCTTAATCTAAATTAAGCACAATTATCATCAAAAGGAGCCAAAATCTATGATAAATACCCTTAAAATGATATGAAATAACATAGAATAATTGGGCTAAATCAGGGTGTTATGCTAAGCCCATGGACAAGACAACCCTTATCTTGACTCTGGAGATTGGCTTCCAGACACCCCCTTTCTGGTCACATGAGATACTTTGCTTGAATCAGATACTCAGTTTTGATATAGAGGATTGGATTTAGAGCCTCAAGAGTTTAGTTATCATTTATTTCATTAGACAGCTAGGGATCCTTATGCTAATAACGTAGGATTATTTTGGTACTACTAACTGTAATAGGTTAGCCTGATGATGCTTTTGTGTTATGTATGGATTATCCAACATGTATATACCAAACTCTGCTACTTTTTGGTGAGGTACTAATATTTTATGATGTATGGATATTATGATAAATGAAATCTGAGTATGATGTTTATTTCTTGTTCCTTTAATTATTCTAATTAGATATCAAAATGGTTAGAACTAGAAGAAATGCTTTGCCAGAGACACCCTCAGGAAACAACTCAAGGGTTCCTCTAGACCTTGTACAAGTCATCTTAGATCACTTAGAGCAGCAATAAAAGGCAATTGAGGACATGAGGGTGACACAAGCTTATCGGGAACAAGAAAGGGATGTCATGATTGCTGTAGTGGTAGTAGTGGTAGTGGCTAATCTAAACCTTAGGCAGCCAAAAGAAGAAGTACCGGCAGTCCAAGAACTGGAGAAGAATGCTGATCGTTGGTGGAAGAACACCAAGCTAATACTCAAAGCTCGTCACAAGAGAATAACATGGGAAATGTTTTTGGAGTAGTTCTATGAGAAGTATTTTTTGAGGTCTGTCAGGGATAAGAGGGAAGCATAATTCCTTACCCTCAAATAGAAGGATAATGAGTCGTTTGCTGAGTACTTGACAAAGTTTATTCACCTCTCTCATTATTCCAGTTATTTGTGTTACTGGGAGGATGAGAGGTGGATAATTGAAAAAATGGTCAAGGACTGAAGCAGTCCCTGAGAGAAATGATTGCCCCTTGATAATTCAAAGAGTATAACAAGGTAGTCGAGGCCTGCCGAATCATTAAAAATAGTTTGAACCATCATCTGATGGTCAAGCCAACTCCCAAGTTAGAGAAGGGAGATCAGGATGGAACCTCTTCCAATGCTAACAAGAAGAGAAAGAGACAATGGGATAACAAGTGAAGGCAAGAAGAGAGGCAACCAACAAAAGGGCAAGGAATGCACTATCTATGGCAAGAACTACGGTGACAGGTCATGCATGGTAGGGCAGAATGTCTGTTTGACTTGCGGTAAGCTTGGACACTTCTCAAGGGAATGTCTACAGAATGTCGAGAAGTCAAGGCCACGAACTCAAGGATGAGTTTTTGCCCTTACACGGGAAGAAGCCTGAAAGTCACCAGAGATGATCCAAGGTACGATCATTATTAATAACTCCCTGGTGATTGTAATGTTTGATTCGGATGCTAGTTATTCTTTCATATCGTATGTTTGTGTTAAATAACTATGCTTAATTATCAGTACACTGCCCTATGATATACACATGTCCATACCAACACACTCTAGGGTAGTCACATCAGACGTGTGTTTAAATTGCATAGTTTAATAATTGGTTTGATATGCATGCCCTTCCATAAAATTGATGTGATAATTTGTTTAAATTGGTTGTCATCCCATAATATATAGTTGGACTATAGGAATAAAACCCTGATCCTTCCCTGAAGGGAAGTATAGCTGAATTCTGAAGTTAGGTTAAACTTCATAATGGAAGTCCAAGCAAGCCAATGCCTATGGAAAGGCTGTCAAGGATTCCCTGTTTTATTCTCGATGCAAGCAGAAATAGAAGAGGGGATAGAAGAAATTTTGGTTGTTAAGGAATTCATGGAAGTATTTCCAATAGAGATTAAAGGACTACATCCAGACAGAGAAATAAAATTCACAATCGATATTGTACCTAGAGTAGGACTGATTTCCAAAGCCTCTTATACAATGGCTCCAATGAGATGGCGAAACTGAAGAAGCAAATAAAGGATTTACTTGAGAAAGGTTTCATTAGACCCAGTATTTCACTATGGGGTGTTCCAATGTTGTTTGTTAAGAAGAAGGCCGGGAGCCCAAGATTATGTATAGACAGACTACAAGGAGATAAACAAGGCCACTATTAAGAACAAGTATCTGCTCTCTAGAATAGATGATTTGTTGGATCAACTAGTTGGTGTCAGTATGTTCTCTAAGATTGATTTGAGATCTGGCTACCACTAACTTAGGATTAAGCTTGAGATGTCCTTAAGACTGCGTTCAGAACTCGTTATGGGCACTGAGTTCTTAGAGATGCCATTTGGATTGACGAATACACCTGTGATATTCATGGACTACATGAATCAGATCTTTCAACCTTACTTAGATCAATTCGTGGTAGTGTTCATTATTGACATCCTAGTGTACTCCCAATCTCCTGAAGAGCATGAGAAACACTTGAGAATTGTCCTAAACACCCTGAAAGAGAAGCAGCTCTTTGCTAGACTTAGTAAGTGCTAGTTTTGGCTATTGGAAGTCTGTTTTCTTAACCATGTGATTTCCCAAGAAGGAGTGGTTGTCGACCCCAACAAAATTGAGGCAGTACTCAACTAGGAGTGACTCAAGACAGGGACCGAGATTAGAAGTTTCCTCAGACTTGCGAGTATTATAGAAGATTTATTAAGGACTTTTCTTGGATTGCTCTTCCACTGACCAAGCTGACCAGGAAGAACTAGCCATTCTTATGGGACAAGAAGAGTAAGGCTAGTTTTTAGGAGCAAAAGAGGAAGCGTACCTCTACTTTCATGATGGTGCTCCCTGATCCTACTCAAACCTATATAGTCTACATAGATGCTAGTAAGTAAGGACTGGTATACGTGCTTATGTAGCAAGGATAGGTAGTAGCCTTTGCCTCATGCCAGTTAAAATCTCACAAGGAGAATTATCTGACCCACAACCTGAAATTGGAAGTGATAGTTTATGTGCTAAAGATATGGAGAAATTACCTATATAGAGCAATGATAGAGTTGTTTTGCTTGATGATGGTGCATGTTTGATGTTATGGTTGATTTATCCTGCTATTGGATTTCAATGAAACCTCATTTCTTCTAAATGCAATTTAAATTTTTTAGGGGCTTAACCATCTAAGAAGAAAAAAAAAATCATGAATGAATAATGTATATTTATCAAACCACTTGACTTTTGACAATGCATGTAAATGTACGCATGGATGTTGTAACCCTTTTAAGTTGTTAAATTGGAGCTGTAATTTGAATATGTTGCTGGATGTATTAAATTATGAAATTTGGTATGATTATAGTTCACATCTTGAGCTTTAAATAAATAGGTAGAATGTTCAAATTGGGCATCTGTACTATCTATGGTGATTTTTCAAAATTAGGGTTTGAAATCTGAAAAAAGTTTTTAACCAATAGAATAGTAGTAACTTCTGTACAAATTTGGTATTGTTTAACATCAAATTGTTCTTAAGATTATTTTTTCTTGAAAGAGCGTTCAAAGAGCTTTTAGTAGGACTTAGAACCACTCCGTTTCAATTTTTCTAGAATTAATTATGAATTTTTAAATTTGGACAGAAATTCTGGAATTATGAAATAAACAGTAAATCTAAAAACCAACGTCCTAGTTACGTTTTCTTGGGGTTAAGGCCATCTAAAGTGGTTTAAAATAATATTAAATGGACTCTAAGGTAATATAGAAGGAAGGTGTAAAACATGAGGTCATAATTGCTTGTTCGCCTCTCCATATTAGTCTTGGAGGATTGGATGGTAGATTAGGAGTGGAAAAAGTTGCTCCATCACCTTGAAATTAGATACATGCCCTTCGGAAGAAGAAGACATGAGAATCACAGGAAATCCTAAAGATGGCACCATATCAGACTACCATAATTGCACCAAAAGAAATAGACATAAATCCTAAATGCCCACTACAACAAAATATGTCAATTGTTAGTGTTTGCAGCAGAAAAAAAAAAAGTTCATGAGCAATCCCATTCCTCTCTTTGTGTTAAACTTCTTTTGGTTAGTGGAAGCAATCATCATCTAATCCTTATCAGCTAGAAGCCATGAGGTGCTAATTGCTTATTCTCCTCTCCATATTAGTCTTGGAAGATTGGATGGTAGATTAGAAGGAATAGAAGAAGTTGCTCCATCACCCTGAAATTAGACTTATGCCCTTTAGAAGGAGAAGACGTGATTCATATTATCCTCATTAACCTCTTATTTAGGGTAAAAAATCTTGTTTCTATATTTTGTGTTGCTCTATTATTCTTTTCCTATCCCTTTATCCATAACAACTTGTGAATCCAAACCAAGCTACATAATGACAATAACAATGAAGTTACCTAATGAATAATGTTTATGCAAAATCATAAAAGATAATTGAATATATTGTACATTATTCATCCAATTTCCTTATTAATGATGACTTTTATGCCAACCTTAACACAACTCTTATAGAATGCCCTTCCACCATGAGGTCTTAGATTATTTTGAGATTACTCAGACTATGTAACCCTTCTCCTTTTCATTTTTGGAGGGCTTGAAAGTGGACATTGTAAGGAGATTATTTGAGAATAATTGTGTTAAGCAAAATTTCAACTAAATAGAAACCATGATCATACTCGCATCTTTAATGTAGCCCCATTGTGCCTTCCTTAGTGATAAATTAAGCACATGGAAGTAAACCTATTTTTGCTCATTTTATTGGGTGGAAGTTGAGACAAATCAAAATTCATATCTTCACTTTCTTATGACTTTTGTTATAGAGCATTTGGCTTTTTTTTTTGGTCCTATTTGCTTTGGAGTTCATGTTCTTCTCTTCTTAGGTCTACTAGACATACCATATAGCGGTAGTATGAAACATCTTTTCTTAAATCTTTTGTAGTAAGCATTCAGAAGCATTATGGTTCAAACAGATCATGAAATAGGGCTAATGATTAAAAATTTAAAATCTAATTCTCAACTTAGTATTCACTGGTAAATTTCATATTTTCAGTCCAATTTTGAAAATTCATAACTAATTAAAAAAAATTATATTGAGGTGGTTCACAATTATATTTAAACATTTTCAATTTTCTACAAGGAAAAAATACTCTATTTTTCATTTCCTCGCTCACTTTGTACAGTTAATTGCATGAAGTTTATTGTTTATTTGGTAAAAACTGTAATTTTCAGTTTCTCTGTCCTAATTTTGAACAGTTATAACTCTTAGACCACACATCCATTTTGAGTGTTATATCACTTATTTTATAGCTCAGGATGTGTAATTTAAGCATGTCAAATTTCATAGGTAGATTCAATCATTTGTCTCACTTCCATTCTGTCACAAACTTAGAGTTTATTTATGAATAACTTATCCCCTTTGCCTGCATTAATAATCATATTCATTTATTTCTTATCTCATAATCATGCTGACATTATATAATTCATTCCCATGAATCATCATATTTAATCTTGCATGCCATCATCATATTGAACATCACATAACCTTCATGGCATATTCATATTATACATTGATATACAAATTGCATAATGTACTACAATACATTTTCCTCAATTCTTTTCCTCTTTTCCTTACTTCCACTTCATGTATCCTCTTGCTTGTTCATTAACACTTATTAGAGTTAGTCAAGGGAGGGTAAGACTCAAGAGAATCTAAGTAGCAAATAATTACCCATGTGTATATAATACTAATACTTAGTGGATGACATGGTTATATGCTTTCATGGTTTTATACTTATAAAATGGCATGCTCTAATGCTC
Source organism: Neltuma alba (assembly GCF_004799145.2). Taxonomy (NCBI): domain Eukaryota; kingdom Viridiplantae; phylum Streptophyta; class Magnoliopsida; order Fabales; family Fabaceae; genus Neltuma; species Neltuma alba. The sequence goes on along the minus strand of NW_021632654.1, from coordinate 268,101 downwards.
AATGTTTCATTCACACATAGGCATGAAATATATAAGAAATAGAGTGAAATTTAATCTTTCATAATCTAAATCATCATCAAGCAACATCAATACACAAGCATGCATATCAAGCACACAACAACGGTAAGTTCACTACCTTAAAAAATTAAGCTTCCTCTTGCTCCTTTTGCCTTTAACTACTTAGGTTGCTTGCTCAACCTTTCCATTCATCTTTTTTGATAACTCATGACCTTAAATACATCAACACATTATTGCCATTTGTTCATTAGAGCCATGGTACAAATTACACCAACACTTTGTTCTTTTTAAACTATTTTGACTTCTAGCTTTTGAACTCGATTTTTAATCTTTTCAAAATTAATTTCACATGATATTCCTTTATAATTTTTCATTTATAATTCATTTCCAAGCTCAAAATTATCAAAATCTAAATCCTTTCCCCAGAACCAGCCTTGGTCAAAACATATAGGGTTTTAGGGCAAAATTCTATTTTTAATTCCAATACTTCCAAACTTGCTTTCTTACTTGTACCCCACATAATTTTTCATTTTAAACACATTTGAAGCATCAAAATCATTAAAATCCAGCCCTAACTCAAACCTTAAGTCTAGCCAAAAATTACACAAGTTAGGAAAGTTGGATTTCTTGTAAGCTCAACATAAAACCACATGATTCTAGCTCTTTTTTGCCTCTTGAGCTTTACTCTAACATCAATTGCATCTCATTCTTGCTTTGATCATTTCATACGGCATGTTCTCTTAGGGTTTCAAGCTCCCAAAATTCAACAAAACCCATAACCAAGCTCAACAACAACAGAGGCAATGGAAACTACATTAAAAACCATGAACATACCTTGTCTTGGAGCTTGATCTTGCATGGTTTTCCTTGCTCTTTCTTTTCTCCTTCTTCCTCTTTATATTTCAACCTCTCCTTTTTTTTTGCTGGTTGAAAGGTTATGCAAATAGGAGGGGAAGGGGTGTTTATAATGGTATAGTTACCATTTACTTTGATTAATCCAATTTATCTTTATCATGACACTTGTCTCTTTCTTATTGGTCCACTTGGTGCTATGTGTTCTCCTCTTAATTGGTCCATATGCATCCTACTTGCTCTCTTCGTATTGGTCCACACATATGATGACTCAATCCCCTTATTAATTATGTCATCGATTACACGATAATTTAGTACCTTAATAATTGCGCTTCATGACTCACATGCTAAGTAAGCTTTCTAGCATCTTATAGTGAATTAGGAGTGTCCTCATGGCATCATGAAAAAGGAAGGAAGAGGACCTGGAAGCTTCTTTGATCGGCTTCTACCTATCCTGTGTAAATTACCTCTTATCAGTTACTTTTTCCTCCCACGATTACCTTTCCTCTCAATATTTTCTTGAGAATTCTAGCCAATACAAATTCTCTACTATGACGCCATTAAAGAGAGGGAGAAAGGAAAGTAAATAGCTTCTTTGACAGGCTATCTAATCTCGCTGGGTCATGTAGTAGAGATTTTATTAAATAATTTTATTTCTTCCAAATATGTCTTTTAACAACCTGTACAATTTCATCCATATCCCTCTATCAAATTTTCATTGAAAATAAGGAGAAAAATAGGGAGAAATTCATGTGTAACATACCCTTGGCTATTCCTCCACCTATTTTACGATATTACGTCATATTAGGCATTTTTTTCGAGCCTTGACTTACTCGGTAATCCTGAGGCATGTCCTGGCACCCTTTTTTATCAAAAATATCCTCACATGACATTATATAACATGCCTAAAGAGGGAGGGATACTCTTCCCTTTGTTTTTTCATTGAAATATTTAATAATATTTATTTTAGAGTAACTTGACTGAATTCTTTCTACCAGTCCATGACTTTGAGAATTTGTCCTTGGGTGCCAATACTACTTTTTCATCACAATTTTTTTTTATTTTTTTAAGTCAAAAGTCAACCTATAGACAGCTTATTTTGACTTTTCCCGGATAACATATAAATAGGCTTTAAATTCTATTAAAGCCAACCTCTTTGCTTTCTGGGAACGAACTCATTTTTAAAACCTATAATAATTCCTCAAGTATTTGTTCCTCATTATCTCTGATTATCTGAGACTTCCTCATATTTTAAATGATTCTATTTTGGCTATTACTGATAATTAGCCAAAATTTTGAGAATTTTATCAATTTGCTCTAGGGGTATTTTCATCATTTTTAATCACATACAAGCCTCAAAACTTCATTTCCTATTTTTTTTGGAATTTTTGTAAAATATTTGGACCCACTTTCATCATTGCTCAATTTCCAGCCCGAAACTTTTCAAATTTACATTTAGGTCCCTGCTTGGGTTTAACTTCAAGAATCCTTCCACTGAGACAACCTCTGGCCCTTAATCACCTTAACTCGTTATAATGAGCCCCCTAAGTTTCACCAGAGTCTCTATCTTCCTCTTTTTTTATTCTCAAAAAACTTTCACTTTACGATTTAATCCATATGAATCCCTCTATCCCTCTAGGGAACCTATGGGACTCTTGCTAGAAGGGGTCTAGCAAGCTTCACACCTCTAACTATTTCCTGTACCTCTAAACCCAAAATTCAGGATGTTACATAGTGGCTCAATGGGTTCAAACTTATCAATTGGCTAGAAACTTTTACTTCTAATTGGTTGAAACTTAGTTCTATAATTAGCTATGTATGGAGGTGTTTATGGGACATGACAAGATCAGAGCCTGCCTGTCTTGGTCCCATCTTGATGAATAAGGCCAAGATAGAAAATTTGTCTCGTGTCTCCTCCCAATCAAGATAAGACAAGATTGAGACGTCCCATATTAGTTTTTTATAACATTGTTTACCTTGCAATTGTTATTTTTTGTGCTTTTTATGTAATTGAGCTTATTCCAATGGGTTTTTAATTATTTTTTTTTTTCCTATTTTTAGTTTTTTGGGATTAGCCTTCCTCAAATCATCAAATTGTTTTTCTATTTTATTTCTTTGGGCTTAGCCCTCTTCAAAATGAAATAAATATTAGAAAGTAGAAACCAAAATCATTGGAACCCTTATTTAAAAGGATAAAAACTAATATATATATATATATATATATATATATCAATGTAGTTGCTTGAGTTGAACACTTGATAAATTTGAATAAAAGGTAAATTGAATATGTAATATGAGTAATATAAAAGCTAAAATATAATCTATAAGTTGATTCAAATAAATCTAAACAAAATAAAAGCCACAATATTCAAAATATAATTGGGGTTTTCTAACTAGGTTATGAATCAATTATAATTAGTGATTCTAATAATATTATCTAGTAATTTAAAGACAATATAAGCTAAATAAATTTAGGAATTGAATTTAAATCATGGTATCCCTGTTCTTATCCCAAACCTTAGAAAAATTGCATGAGCTAGAATTATGAGTAACAATTTGAAAACTTTAGAGAGGGAATCATGAGTTGAAATTTAATATGTAACTTACTCATAAGATACTACAGTAACACACACACACACACACATATATATATTTTGTAGACCTACAATTGGGTTTGATGATTCCAAGTTTAGGGTGTTGATTTTTGACTCATAAGTACTTGTTGATACCAAGTAACTATAATTCTTACTTGTTTCTTCTACTAGTTCCTCTATGAGGAGTTTTTAATTAACTTGAATCTTTTAGGATAGATTTTGAATAATATGAAATAGGAAAACTACTTTGAAACTATGGAAAAGCTTTCTAAAAATTTGGAACTTATTTGGTGGGATTGGTTTATGAAAAAAGAATCTATTTCTACAACCTTAAGACTAGATTGAAGCCTCATGAATGATTTTTGGATGAAATTACAAAATTGTGGCATACTGTGTAGTCTGCTACGGTGAAAGGTCATTTGCTTACCGCGTCTAAGTATCCAAGCTATGGTTTTATTTGACTTTGTTTTGTATAATTTAGCATGAGTTTCTAGAATGAAATATTTATTGTAATACCTTAACTTTAAACCCCTTTTTATAGCAAATAGAAAAAAATAGAACCATTCATTAAGCTTTAAAGTTGGTAAATTTCAATTTTCAAAACTTTTATCCTCGGATTACTCACATAACCCTAAAACTTGACTAACTTTGAAAAATTATAACTAATTCAAAAGAAATCAAAATGAAGTGGTTCCAAGTTTTATTTGAAGCTTTCAGGGAGATTTTTAAGGAAAAAATAATTTCAGATTATGATTCCCTCTCATGAGTTCCAAATTTTCACACAAATGTGCATTGTTTATTTGGTTATTTTTTCAATTTTTAAGAATTTATGCCCAACTTTGGGAAAACATAACTTTGCATACAAAACTCTAAATTTAATGAATTACCACTCATTTTAAAGATAAAAATGAGATCTATTAGACTAGTAAGTTTTGGATTCTAACTCATCCAATGGCCAAAAATCTCCCAAGTCAAAGTTTAGGTACCAATTGGTGAAACTTCAACCACTTAATGCCAAATCTTGTATCATAACATTTGATCAATCCAAGACTATTATCCAGCATACTAATCAACTAAAGTTCATACTTTAACCAAGTTATATAGCACATAATTGTCAAGAAGTCAACCATCTCATATTACAAATTATACATACCAAGTTTCCAAAATACTAAACAGGCACGAGATCCTCCAATTTAAGCCACCTCCCTTCTTTTTTCCTTGGGGCTTTCATGCCCTAATGATTGTAACTCAAATATAATGGGGTGAGATTTCAAAGAATCTGAGTAGCAAAAACCATCAATTTAAGCATTAAAATGCAAGGTAAATTCTTGTTATATGCAAGTAATAACAAAGCCATAAACATATAATCAATATGCCATGGAAAGAGAGCATAAATCATATCATTCAATAAATCAACTAAACATATTTGCCAAGGCATCAATGCAAGGAATTAACCATATTTCCACATACATAACCATATCATGGCACATATACATAACATAAACAACCAAGAAAATTTAACGCTAAAATTAAAAGTTCTTACTACCTCTTGTTAGCTTTGATCCTTAGTTTCTTTCTCTTGCTCTTGGATTCCCTTTTGCTCAATGCCAAAGCCTAACAATCAAGCAACACAATGGCATTGTAATTAACTTTAACAATCCTTATTAACACTTTTAATCTAAAACCCTAACCTTTTAACCTTTATTTTAGGATTTTAGCATCATTCTTTTTAATTCAAATTCCACATGCCTTTCCTATATGATTTTCCATGTAGAATTCAAATATGAATTTAGATTTATCAAAATCTAATTCCCCTTATTAACTCTCCACTTGGTCAGATAGGGTCCTTAAGGTTCCAAAATTTTCATTTTCAATTTTAATTAAATGCAAGAAGACACTTCACATGGACACCTAATCTCACACATGCAAAAATTGTTATATTTTATTCCACAATTCATTTGTCCAAGCTTACCCTTCAACAATTTGTATTATTCCACTTAGGTCCGTCCCCTCTCTATTTGGTGCTAATTCTACTAGGAAATTAAGGAGAAATTTTTTCTCATCAAGTTTATACTCATTACACTGTATAATTTCTTGTTACCAATTGAATTTTTCTCAGATCTTGTTGACTCCACTACTTTCAAAACTTCATTTCTTTATGCCAATAGCTTCCTTTTAATGAGAAGAGATTCTCCAAATTTTCTCAGAATTTATTTCAACCTCTAACTTTTTAAATTAAAATTTTCCCAAAATCGGCCTTCTACTAATAGACATTAAGCTTTAAATATTTTTAAAGCTATCATCTAAGCTTTCTGAGACTAAAAACAATTTTAAAATTCATAATTCCCAAGGAATTTTCCCAAATTTTTCATGAATTATTGATCCCCTAAGTATTTTAAATAATTCAATTTGTCCAATTTTTCTTTAATTACCCAAAATTCCAAGAAAATACTAAAAATTCCAAAATAAATTATTTTTATTCCATTTTCATCTTTCAGGCCTCAAATACCGCTCCTTGCCCTTATTCTATTTTTCAAATTTTTTGAGAATTTTTGAAAATTTCTGATGTACCTTCCTATATTGATCAATATTGACCGGATCTTTTAAAATAACAGTCTAGTCCTGGATCTGATCTTAGTTCAAAAGTTATTCTATCTAAGTTTTTACTGTACTACTTGGCCCTTGATCAATTCTAATTTTCTTATTTTTCTAATTAAAATTAACAGGTTATGACATTTATGCTTTGATTACTTAAGGATACTAAATGATATTAATTATCTAATATGGTTGAGATGTGTTTTGAATCTCATATGATACATATTCTTTAAATACATGATGATAATTGAGAAATACTGTGGCATTAGGCTTAGAAGTAGGAAGTGTTTCAATCCTTATTGCAAATCCACTATGTTATAGGCTTTTGCATCTATAAAATCTCCTCCTGAATATACATATTGTAACATTTTAGTTTATAACCACATATGGAGCCAAAACATGTCAAATGAAACCACATTATATGGCATTAGGCTTAGAAAATCAAACTTTGAAAAATTACTTTCTCATATCACTATTCATTTGGCAACCTAAAAATTTTGACCAACTTTGAAAATTCATAACTAATTCTAGAAAAGTCAAAATAAGATGGTTCTAAGTTCTATTTAAAGCCCTTCATTTCTTTGCATAGGAAAAATACTCTTTGGTTGATTACCTTTACCAATCAGGCTCCAGTTTTTGGGTAAAAAACAATGTTTATTTGGTCAATTTTTAATTTTTTAGTTTTTTATCATAATTTCAAAAACCCATAACTTTTAGCACATAGCTCCAAATAAGATGATCTACTATTCTATTCAAAGCTTGGGATGGGAGATTTAACTTTACCAAATTTTACTACCAGATTCCATCATTTGTCTAGAAAAATCATTATCACAAAATCATAGTTTTTGAAGTATTTCCAATTTCATAGGTAGGGTCATTCATTTACCATATTTTTGCTTTGTCTCAATTTAATTTCTCATTATGGGATGGTTTATCCCTTAATTTGCATTATCATGCTATAATATACTATTATCATGCAATCATCTCATTTATTCATTAAGAATTCTCATACATTATCATAATCAATCATACATGTCATTCTCATCATTCATTATTATATAACATTGATGGCATATTCACATCATACATCAACATATGTCATAATGCATTTCTAAATCTCTTCTCTTTGTTCTTTAATTCCACTTCTTGCATTTCTCTTTGTTGCTCATAGAACCTATTATAGTTGGTTGAAAGAGGGTGAGATTCGAGAGAATTTTAGTAACAAACATTACTATATATATATATGCAAGATGAATGCAAATATATAGCATGCTTACCTGATCTATCACAAACTAGCCATTAACATGTTTTTATGCTTAATGTTTCATACTGAACAATAGAAACAGAGCATCATTCATTAACGTATATCTCATTTCATCACCAATTAACATCATACACATCAACATGCAAGTATACACATCAAGCACACAATAAAGGTAAGTCCACAACTTTGTAACTCTGTTTTTCCTATTGCTTCCTTGTACTTCCAACCATCAAGGTTGCTTGATCAACCATTCCATTTCTCTTTCTTAATGTCTTATGGCCTTAAATACATCAACATATCATTACCATTTCATTCATTAGAGCCATGGTAACTATCAATATGCCTACTTTGTTCTCTTTAAGATAATTTAACCCTTTAAACTTAACTTTTGTGCTTTAATTCCAATCTTTCAAAAATTAATTTCTCATGCTATTTCCACATAATTTTGCATGTAGAATCCATTTCTAAGCTCAAAATCAACAAAATCCAACCCCTTTCCCTTTATCTAGACATGGCCAAATACATAGGGTTTTTAGAGCAAAATTTCACTTCCAATTCCAATACTTTTAAGCTTGCTTTCTAAGTTGCACCCTAAACAATTTTTCATTCTAAACACATTGGAAGCATCAACATCAAAACCCTATTCTTAGCTAAATAAAGCTTAAGGGGAGGTTAGATTCTTTGCAATCTCACCACAAAATCACTTGATTTTTGTTCTTTTCTAGCCTTTAAACGTAGTTCTAGCATTAACTTCCTCTTAGTCTTACTTTATCAATTTCATGCAGCACCTCCTCTTAGGGTTTTCGTGCTTTCAACTTTCGTAGAACTCAAAACCAAGCTCAAAAGCACAAGGAACACTATAATCAAGAGCTAGAATCATACTACATACCTTGGTTATTACTTGATCCTTACCCTTTCTTCTTCCTCTTCTCTATTTTTAGCAACAAAACCTTCCCCCCTGAAGCTCTCAACTTGGCAGAAATATGCTCTTGTGGGGGAGGGGGTATTTATAAACATTTGGTTACAATTTCGTCCTCCAAGTTACTTAAAAATATAAGGGTCTTGCGGCTTGATCTTTTGCCATCTATTCAAGCCTCTTACCATGTGTTCAAATCCCTTGCCATGCAACTTGATCTCTTGCCATCTATTCAAGCCTCTTGTCATGTGTTCAAATCCCTTGCCATGCCACTTAAAATCTTACCATGTGTTTTTCCTCTTATTTAACATGTGATTAACAAATAATAATTTAATTTTTTTAAATAACAAATTATATAATTCCTTCCATGTGCCCTCATCAAATTACCATTAAAATAGGGAGGGAAATAGGGAGAAATTCGTGCTCCCTCTCACCTTTGACTATTCCTCTACCTATTTTACAATTTCACTCCATAACAGGTACTGTTTTGTGTCTTGACTTATGCGGTAACACTAAGACATATTTTGACACTTCTCTTTTATCACAAATAATTTCACATGACATTATATATGCATGTACGTAGAGAAAGATCCTTTCCTCCTTATCTCTTTATTAAATATTTAATAATATTTATTCTTAAGTAAACTTGACCGAATGCTTTCTATCAGTCTAAGACTTTAAGAATCTGTCTCTAGGTACACATAAACTGATTGTATACCACCACGATAAATACCAAAATAAGCGATATTCACTAAGCCAGGAGCGCCTCCTCGAGTAAAAGCTTCCACTGTTGGTTTACCAAAATAAGGATCCTAAATTGCATAAGCAATAGGCCTAACTCCTTTTTATCATGGGACCTCGAGAAATTTATTTGATTTTTCTCAATCCAAACTTTGACTCTTAAGCAGTCTATTTTGACTTTTTTCGGATAGTATATAAATATGTTTTAAATCATGTTAAAGCCAACATCTATGCATTACAAGGATGAAATTATTTTTAAAACCTATAATAATCCCTCAACTATTTATTCCTCATTTTTCCCTAATCCTTTGATGCCTCCTGATGTTTTAAATAATTTAATTTTGGCTAATAACCCATAATTAGCCAAGATCCTAGGATTTCATAAATTTACTCCATGAATACTTTCATCATTTTAACCTCATATGGGCACTAGGACCTCATTTCCCGTTTTTTGAAATTTTTTTTTTGGGAATCTTTTAGCATACTTTCCATCATTAACCTTTTCGGGCTCAAAATTTTTAAAATTATGATTAGGTCCCTACTAGGGTTTTGTAACATCCAAAGTTTTAGGCCTAGAAGTACCAGTAATAGCCTGAATTAGATAGGCTATCAGACCCCTTTTTAGTAAAAGTCCCAAAGATGAGAAAGGAAGTCAAAGTAGTTTCAAGGACTAAACTGCAAAGTAAAAGTTTTAAGGGGTTAAAGTGTAATAAAGTTAGAGGCTCCAGTAAAGTCTCGAAGGCCCAGAGAGAGAAAAGAGACTAGATATAGGCCAAAGGTTGAGTTAGAAGCCTCAAAGAGAGGATTATATGAAGTTAAGTCCAACCAGGGACTAAACTGTAAATTCTGAAAGTTATGACCAACAGGGGTAAAAAGGGAAGAGTACACAGAGAATTCCAAAAAAATCCTAGAAAATGGAAAATAATATTGTAAGGCTCTTCTGTGAAGAGAAAAGACGAAAATACCCCTGAGACAGCTTCAATGGAATTTATGAGGTTATTATCGGTAAAAAGTATACCATTTGAAGTAATTATTTGAAATAGCAAGAGACCTCAAAAATGTATACAAAAGTGAGGTTAAATGGTTGAAAGGTTTTAATAATTTATAAAATTAGTCCCGCAACCAAAAGGCCAGTGGAGTGGCTTTAATAAATTAAAAAGCCGGTTATGCCGACAAGAGGGCATTTTAGTAAATGAATTTTTATGCAAGGTTTCAAGGAAGTGTTATGGCCTAAGAAAATTCATAGATATTCTCTAGAATTAAAGGGAATTTATAAAGTAGAAAAAAGAATTTTCTGAGCTCCGAAAGACCATAAAGAAAGCCGGAGAAACGTGGGCCAAGTAAATTCGGAGGAAGCTTATGAAACAAGTTTGATCCAACGGTTAGGATCTAATCTCCCATCTCCTCCACCACTTTCATGACACTTGGCATCTTCTAGAAGGTTGAGGTAAGCATGATGGAATAAGATGATGCAATGATGATGCAAAAGTCCACTTGAATTTCCAAATTTGCCCTTACCCTTTCTATTAGCCACCAAGGGCATTTTGGTCCATTCAAGCCAACTTTTTTGGCTATAAATAGAGCCTCTTCCCCTTCATATTTTCAGCCAACATGAGTTTAAGAGGGGAAACTCTGCCAAAATTTAGAGAGAAAAACGTAGGGGTGAAGGCCAAGAAGAAGGAACAAAGTGCAAGCTTCAAGATCAAGGTATGTGGTGGTTGTAGCATCTGATTTGATACCTATTTCGAATTAGTTACTGTACGTATCTGATTCTGAAATTTTACATGCTTAAATTACACTCTGTGAGCTTTAAATCCATGGATAGAACACTTCATTTGGATATGTGTACGATTTATGGTGATTTTTCAAAGTTAGGGTTTGAAATCTGGAAACAGTGTTAAGCTTTTGGAAGGGTGTCGAGTTCCATACAATTCTGGTACTGTTCGGCGTAGCATTGGTTCCTGAAACTATTTTTCATTTAAATTTAACTTAATAATCTTTCAGTGAGACTTGGAAGCACTCAATTTGGAGTTTTATAGATTTAATTATGAATTTTTAAAGTTGAGCAAAAATTCTGGAGATTCTGTGTGAATAGTACCCGCGAACCAAAATTTCCAGATTTGATATTCTTGAATCTAAAGCCATCTAAAGTGGTCCTAATTGATAGAAAATAGATCATAAGGATGTAAAATGATAAGATTTATATTAGAAAAGTTAGAAAGAAAACCCTAAGACTAAGAGAAAGGGTTGAGGTTCAAGAAAGCTAGTCTTGAACTTTATGTAATCTAATGGTCCTAATGGATTGTGTCATCATTATGGTTATGTTTAGGACCTTTGGAACATCCAAGAGGATGTTTAGTGATGTTGACCAAATGCCCACATGGTTGGAAAGTCAAGGGAGTCAAAGGAAAAGTAAGAGGAAAGCTTGAGGTGCAAGGTAGTGAACTTACCTATTGTCATTGCTTGATGTAGTATGCTTGTGAGTTGCCGTGTATATGTTATTTGCATGTTGTTGTGACATGTTTTAGCTGCTGTAATTGCTGTTCATGATGAGTAGATTATGTCTCCATGGCCATGCATTAAGAAGTTAGCTTTGAACATGCTAGTATGTCACTAATTAACAAGAGAATAAACAAGTTGCGTGTAGTGCATTAGCATCCATCTAGCATGATTATGTGGTATTGTTTGCTACTGAGATTCCCCCGAATCTCACCCCCTCCCTAACCAACCATTTAGGTCAATCAATGATGGGCACTAATGGCATGAGAAGCAAGGAGAAGAAGTGGAGAATTATTAATGCAAATGATTGATATGAATATTCAATGTATAGTTCTCCTATGCTGTAAATTATGTTATGAATGCCATCAATTCAATGTATATGCTTAGGATGTTTATGGCATGAATGAAAGTATATGGGTATGAATGAGAAAGATTAAGCCCATGTTATGTATGTCAAAGAAATAAAAAGAATTAAAGTAAGGAGATATTAAGGGATAAAACGTAGGTCATGGAGCAGTTAGTTTCAAGCTTCAGTTTGACCTATCAAATGAATGAGTTAAATCACGAGATTTGGCAGACTTATAGTGCACATCCCAAGATTCAAAATGAGTGGTAAATCACCTCATTTGGATGTGTATACAAAGAGATATGAGTTTTCAAAGTTAAGGCGCAGAATCTGGAGAGTCCAGATTTTACCAAACAAATAGTAATCTTAATCCAATAAACTGTACGTTTTCAATGAGGATGAGTTCAGTTGAATATTTTTCCCTTAAAGATCATTGAAAGAGATTTCCGTAGAATTTTGGAATACCTCCATACGATTTTTGTAGAATTAGTTATAATTTTTCAAAGTTGGACCTGTAATCTGAAAACTGGACAGTGAACAGTAATATTCCAAAAATTAACGTCCAAATTGAAATTTTTAAGTTTAAGACCATCCAAAGTGGTCTGGAATGGGTCTAAATGAATGCTAAGGTACTATATAAGTAAGGTGTGACAGTTTAGCCCTAAAAACCATCTCATCGAGGTCTCTATCATAACCTTTAGCCTATATTCATCTCAATTTCCCATACTTAGCCCGGAGACTTTATCGGAGTCTTTATCTTTCTTGTTTCTTGGTCCCAGAAAATTCTCTATTTGTCATTTGATCCCTAAGAATCCTTATATTCTTTTAGAAAATTTTAGGAACCCCTGCTGATTAGAGTCTAGTAGCCTACCTATTGTAAGCTATTTCTTATACCTCTAGGCTAAAAATTCGGGATATTACAAAAAACACATGGTTAATGGTATTAATTGATTTGTGAATATCACTATAAGAATTATTAATAACATTATAAAATTTGAAAAAAAATCTCAAAAATATTTATCATCACCAAAGCTTTAGCAATTGGCCGAACAGTGACTGTAACTTGAGGGTTTTTCTTAAAAAAAAAAAAAATCAAGGGAAACATGGTCATTTGAGTAGATTTTAAAATCCCTATCTGGTTATTTATCCCTAAACTAAAATTTTCCTTATTTAGGTGACCTTTTCCTAAGAAAGAAAAGAGAAGGGTTTACCATTTACAAGTTAAAAGAGCAACAGTGAAATATCAAAGTGAAAAACTATAGGCAATTTTATCAGGAGTTGAGAAAATTTATCTCTCTTCCAAAAAAAACCCTGATTTGGGAGGGATGAGAAAAGAGGGGAGGGAAGCAAAAAAAAAAAAAGACAAAAATTCTCTCTCCCCTTCCTTCTATTTTTCTGAACCAAACATCCTTACATTTTCCTTTCCCCTTTCCTTCCTTTCCCTCTTCTCAAGAAAACCCCCACCAAAGACAGTGTAAAAGAACCCTAGAAAACTATAGCATGGTCCCCAAGGAGGAAAAACGTAATAAGGAGTATATAATTTACAAGGTAATGGGGTTCAGATTCTCTCAGCAACGCCATCTCTCAGTATCTCTTAGTGTCCCAGTCTTGTCTGTTTAGATTGATCTAAGAGCTCATAATGTGCTACATCATGATGTTATTAAAAATTAAAAATAAATCTTATCAACACTATAAAATTACATATTAATTTTAAACCATTTCCTAAAATATATTGAGTGAAACACCTAACTTTTTTAGACTAACTCATTTTAATTGTAGAGATTATTGGGAGTCTAGACTGACATAAATTGGGCCAAATAATACCAGAAAGGAAGACAAAACTTTATCTTCAAGTATTTTAATTAAAAATTGAAAAACTAAAATAGTTGATAAGTTTTGTTCCCCTTTTTAGTCCAACCTAATTCAATCTATATCAGATTAGACTGAGATAAATTGTTTAGTTGAGATCCTTATATTAATCTCAATGGCTACAATTTGGATGCTTAAAGGGCAACAAAACTATGTCAAGTATTGATCCCTAAAGGCAGTAATACACTACAATGCAATGAGATGTAATGCAATCTTTATTACTCTTAACATGTTTAGTATGCTAGCAAGAAGACTCAGCAAAAAAAATATTTTTATATTTGATTAAATAAAAAATATAATACCTTTCAATGAAAAATATAGTACCCTTTTATATTCATTGTTTCTTCTTAAAACAAACCAAAACTTTATTCAGAAAAAATCTTGTTAATCATCAACAACCAACTCAACCAAATGGTAAGAAAATCTGAACCAAAAAGTGAAAGAGATCGTGGAAAAAATAGTGAATCTTAAACCTAATTCATCTATCACATGCTTCGATTTCATTCTAATCCCCAACTTAAAATGGTGAATATTATTACTATAAGTTTAATAAATATTCTTGACCAAAATCATGAAGAAACAAAAGATTGATGGATTTTGTATAGTGTGTCAAAGTCATCTTATAGAATTGAGACATGAAATCTCATGTGAAGGAAATCAATGGGGGTGGAAAAGAGGCAAGGGGTGTAAGTGGCAAGCAATATAAGCAAGTTGCCATGCTTGTGTAGGTAATGGAGTTAAGGTAAAAAGCTTACAAAGAGGGAGCGCGAAGTTTGCTTGCACTTTATTCCCTTCACATTTGATACCTTGCTATGTATATATACGTATAACTAGGTGATCTAAGTGACACTCGAAAGAGGAGAAATGGGTGAAAGATGAAGGAGGAGGAAGGGGTAAGAGACACAAAGGTAGGGATCTTCACCGGCAGGGGGACTGGTGATGCAATAGGGGATGAATGATAAAGGAGAAGGAAGGAAGGGGATGAGTGAAATAAAGAATAAAGGGAAAATACAACTTTTTCAAATATGCAATTAAATGGCAATGAATATTCATATGAGAAGAGGCATGAATGGAGGTTATCAAATTTTTTGTAATCATCATTACCATAGTAAATTCTATTACCATATTAAATAGCAACCAAGCATATTCATCTTTGTAATACAATTCTAATTACCATTGCATGCCTACAATGGAATTGAACCAAACAGGCTCTTAGTGTTTTTAATTTTTAATTAAAATACTTGATGACAAATTTTTTCCTTCCTTTGTGGTGCTACCTAACTCAATTTACATCAATATGGACTCTTAATAAACTCTACAATTAAAATGAATAAGTCCAAAAAATTAAATGTTTCACTCATGTTTAAAAAATGGTTTGAAATTACTGAGTAATTTTATAGTATTGATCAGATATATTTTTAATTTTTAATGACATGATGATGCATTACAATATGAGCTCTTAGATCAATATGAATGAACACAATTGGGATGCTGAGACATGGCGCCACTAGGAGGATTCGGACTCAAGGTAATAGATGAAAATTAAGGGGAAAAAGGAGAGAGACGAAGGTGGGCATATTACTAACAAAGAAAAAAAATAGGAAGTTGCCATTGAATCTTTCCCTATGTACATATATGGTTGAACATGGATCAGACTGACCTGGGTAGTAGCCTATGGTATGGTTTGTCTACCCAACCCAAAGATTGTCTAGCCCAATGAATAACCTATTATTCATCAGGTTGGGCAAACTATGTGACATCCTAAATTTTAATTAAGGTAAAAGTTGATTAAGTTTTGATTAGCAAGAAACTTAGAGGTATTTAGTAGTTGAAATTGAAAGTTGAGACTTAAAAATACCAAGATTAATGATTGAAGGTTATATCTATATTCCTTTTTAAGTAGTCTTAGAAGTTGGGTGCTTTCAAGGGCCAAATGATCTTCCTTTTGAGTTATCTTTTTTGCATGGAAAATAAACATCTCAAGCTTTCTAAAAAGCCTTAATTTGTAATTTTTGGAGATTCTTGGAGTTGGTTATGAATTTGCAAATTCAAACCTTTTTATTTGTGTTTTTGCTAGACATTTCTATAGCAAATAACACAATGTGTTGAATGTGTTATTCGCTAGATGTTTGCTATAGCGAATACATCGAAATCTAGTTTTATAAATCAGTTTTAGATGCATTTTCCAAGAGGCCTGGGGAGAGAACTCATGGGCCTCTACTATGGTTTGGTTTTTTGACCTAAATGAGTATATTTGAGCTTCCGAACTTTAAAATTAAAGCAAGTATTCCTAATATCATTTCTACTCTTTTCTCTTAAATTTTTCAAGATTGAGATAGTTGAATCTTAGGGTTCATCAATGATTTTGAATGGGCTGAGGTTTTGACTGATTATTTTGAGTTTAAATAACTTCTATAGACTAGTCTATGTGTCTAATCAGTTTAGTTTTCTTGGAGTTAGAGTTTTGAGGAATTTGAAGCTAGGGTTTGTGATTTTTGGAAGGTTTATAATGGTAAATGATATTGTAGTGATTCAAAATGAAATTTGATGATTGGCTTATGTTAATGTGAGATAGAATTGATGTTTAATTGGCTTAGAATGTTGTTAATTTGAACTGATTTTTAGTTTTGAGTATGTTTTATGATGAACCTAGATTGAGAAAATTAGGGCTTTTAATCAATTGGTGTAATTAGGAAACAATTGAGGATTCCTGTGATTTGATTAATCTATTAGGATAATGTATTGAGTTTTGAATTGGTCAATTGAAGTTGAGTGAATTTTTTGGTTGAGTTAGGATTTTGAGTCTCCAGTTGTCATTATTAACTACTTGATTTGTTTGTTAACTAACATGTAGTGATTGTGTCGATTGTTTGTTATTAGTGTTATTATTATTATGCACAAGGCAAATTGTTTGGAGTGATTGATCCTTACTTAAGCAAAAGGTAATTACTGTTCACTCATTGTATATGCTAGTATATTATTTGTCAGCAATTTTATTGCTTTAGAATTGTGAAAGTTATTTTGGTATACATTTAGAGTTATGTTGACATATTAGAAATGAGTATATCTTGCGAAACTGAGTTTTAAAAATGCAATCCTTAAGAATTATGATAAAATGTTATGACTTTGGGTTTGATTTGAAAATGAATTATGAAATTTGAAATTAATTACTTGTTGAATTCTTAAACGTGATGTATATGATTTGAATTGGTGAGTGAAGTATGTCTGTTACCATCATGTGCATGATGGTTGGCTTCTTACGTTCTTCCAAAGTGAGGGAATGTTCTTCTTGGCTTTTATCCCCGTAGGGAGGGATTAGCCTTAGCTCTATCTCTCAAAGTGAGAGATTAGCCATTTTGGCTCTTATTTCCCCCATAGTGAGGGAATATAGTAATTGGAATTGCATTTGCATGATATTGATATATAGTTTTGAGATTTGAGAATATTGATATTAAGATATGTGTGTGTGTGTGTGTGTGTGTGTGTTTCTATAATTATCCTACTTAACACCTCACAAGCGCATATCAATATGTATGATGAACTAGAATGTTAGCTACTGAGACTTATGTCTTACCCTATGGTTATTAATATTTTAGGCCAAAGTTTTAAGGTAGCGCCACTAAAGATGAATCCAGAGACTTAGGCTTTTTATTGCTTCTTGTACTATCTCTATTCCTGTTTATATTTGACGATGGATTGTATATTGTCACCTAAGACCCCTTACTTTTGTATCCTTTATCCTTAAGATTATGCTTGTGACTTTTGTGTATCTTTTGTTTAATGTTTATGATATAACAAGTATGATTCATTAATACATTTGTGTTTTGAGCTTAGTATTGCTTTTATTCCCAAGTTTGACATTCAGGGGCCCAATTTGAGATGTTTTGTTTTGGTTAAATCGAGTTAGTCGGGAGCATATTTCCTATAACGATGTTAGCAGAGTTAAATCCTTTCTAACATAGTTCTGCATATTATAATGATGTTAAGTTCCTTATTCAAGTGTACTTTTACAGGTGAATTTATTTCTTCTTCTAAATTTTGATTGTATGAATATTAACGAAAATTTAAATATCCATGATAAACTTTCTAAATTATTGATCGCTTCTTTTGTATCATGAATTTCCTTTTGAAAATGAGTTGAATCTTTTCTACCATAGTATTGATTCAGAGAACTTCAAAATGAGTAACTCTTTAGTTTTAGAAGATGAATTTTACAATTTTAAAAGATAAACTTTACAACTGCACTGAGTTAGTGGTCTAGTTGGTCCAATCCAGGTCCAGATTCATACTTATATTTTTGATGATCTTAAAACCTTTTTTTTCAACTACTAATCAACAATCTCCTATTTGTCACATTAAAAAAAAATCCTAAACTATTGGCCTAGACAGATTAACATCATGACAATACCTAAGTTCCAAATATGAATCACTTTAAAACAATATGAAAATTATGAAAGAGGAGCTAAAATAAATAACTCTAAAGCAACCATTAATTATGAAATGATGATTAGTCTCAAAGTATTATTTAAAGGCCATAAGTCAATATCCCATAAGCTGATATCAAGTGTCATAGCTAACAACCAAGCCAAAATGCATAACTCTAACGCCAATATCAAATATTATAAGTCAATCACACAAAAGTAAACATCAAAATATTAAATGATAATCAATGAGACAGCAACAAACTATGAAGTCCATCCTTGCTTTAATTTGTTTCCATGGACATAACGGCATCTTCACCATAAGTGGCACATAAAGCATCTAAAAAAGACACAAAACAAAAATATTATATTTTTATAGTGATATGATAAAGTTGAATAAAGACTTGTTATATTTAAAACATTATCGAACTCTTCATAATTATCAAATTTATAAAGCTTATTAACAAGTTCTGATAGTGATTGTCTAAGAAGAGGCCAATTTTGTGAACAAATCAAAGCTTTAGTCATTCTAGGTGACAATGAGCCTTGATATTGATTGAAGTGAATCAATTTGGTGGTCATGCTCACGAGTCAACGCATGATCACAATTATGAACTCAGGGGACAAACTGAAAACAATTGACTAAATCCTATGAGATAAAAATAGAATAGAAACCACAAATGAACTCATAAGTACAACCATGAGTGGAGATTGTGCCGAAACCCCCACACTCCATCCTCATAGCATTTTTTGCAACCAACCAATTAGTTTTCGCTTGAATTACTTTTAGGCACAAAACGTGCAGTCCAAGACACACACCGAATATGAAATCAGGCAAGGAAAGTGGATACACTTGCCACATCTAGAAGAAACTAACCATGAGAGAGATGGTGGATGAAAACCACATGAACCGCTACAAAGCACAACCCTTGACCTCATATCCAAAAGGTGCCACATGTCCTTGCTATTACTAAGACTATATAAGTGCTTGACACATGCTAAGTGTCACTTTAAGAACCTGTCAGGGGCTCTGCTTATTTGGTGGTTACAACTTATACATACCATAAATAGGGGAGCATATGTAGAATTATGGCTTTAAAAAAAATATAAAAAAAAAGGATCATTTATCCACGCAATGGTGTTACCACATGTTTGTACTCTATTTTTATATATTAATAGATAGATTCATGTTCTGGCCTAAATGATCTAGTATTGTAAAATATATATATATGGGTGTATACCTATTTTATACTCAGTTAACTCAATATATATATAATTAATATCACTGGGTAGGACCGAGCTAACCAGTTTTATATGCCTACTTGATCAGGACGGGCCGGTTAGAACAGGACAAATTATAAACTCCTCTCCAAAAGTATAGTGCTATGCTTTGATGAATTCAAACTCAATGTTGATATGTCTACGTGTGTGAATATGTTTAAATTGATTGTACTAAAGAAAAGTTCCGGCCAATGCCCTCTCGTCCTACCCATGAGTTGAAAGTCACGGGAAGAAAATAACATTTTTAAAATACGAAATGCGTGTGACAACTTATATCTATTTTTTTAATTTGTCACATCGCTTAAGATGTTGTCCAGTGGCTGATATTATATTATATTACATGTACTTTAATCGAATTCCATTTAAACCACAAACTTTTTAATGACTAATCCATTCCATCCACAAACTTAACAATAAAAAATAATTCAATAGTAAATGGACAATAGAACATTTTAAAACGATTGACTTCATTTTCTTAGCTGACTTGTGTTGAAAAACTTTTTCTAAAGTCTTGCATGGTGAACAATAAAATCACGGATATGTTGATTTTTTTCATCAAAAATAGTTCAATTATCATTAGAGTTATGGACTGTACTCCCTATCCTTGTTGCACGGTGTCTTGTATAAGTTCCCTAATATAAGTGTCAATTTTAGCCCTATTACAAATTACTAAAGAAAAAATTAATTCTAATCCAGCGTTTCTAAATATAATATAAGTCCTCAAATGCTAATTTTTTTTCTCTTTTCTTTTCATCCATATTTTTTAAAAGGGGTAAATTTGAAACATAAATATTTTAAGATATATTTAATGAACTAACTATTCTTTCTTAATTTTGTGTTCTTCCTTAATTCCCATGATGTGATTGAATCTAACTTGTGATAAGGATGGAAGGGAATAATATTTAGCTGGAGGATAGCATTTAACATAAACTGTACCAAAAAAATAATTTTGAGAACTGAAAGCCAGTTAATTGAATTTTTTCCCTTAATGCAAGGAGTTCGATTTTTTTTTGGACCTTAGAATTTTTTTTTACCCTGAAATATGAGAACGAGGAACTATATTTTTTTTATATAATGAGTGTACGTTATTTTCAATTTAAAATTAATATCTATGATAACAAAAATCAAAAGTCAAATGTTGGTAAATGTCTTACCTCAAGAAGAAAAACACAAGTTTGAATTCCGAGAAATTTATTTGTCGGAAAATTTTTATCCTTAACGTATCTCAAGCTGGAGATAGTTTGAGGATACCTTTAGTTATAAAAAAAAAAAAAATCAAATGTGAAATATCAACCGCAAAAGGCCATGTGATTTTGAGGGGCGGCGGCTAGCAAGCTTAGGATTAAACATGATTTTCAAATATAATATTTTTATTATTATTGGATCGAATTTAAATATTATCGGATCCAAATTAAAATAGCTCGTCAAAAGCATCTCAAATAGCTTATTATTTCATGAATAAGACATGAAGCAAACAACCGAAAGAACTACATTTAAGAATTTTAATTTTTTTAAACTTCAAATTAAAATAATTTGAAGTCAAAAGTTATTAAAAAAAATAAAAAATTACCTTCAAATTTAAATAATTTAATTTAAATTTATATTTTGAGTTTTAAAATATTGTCGTTAAAACTTCTCAAAAGTTTTCCTTCCTTTCAATTTGATAATATATTCTTTCAGATTTGACAGTGATTTAATTACTAAAAGTAATTATTATGTTTAGGAATCTATAATCAATAACATGTTTTCCCAAGGATCTAATTTTCGATTCGAGGCTATAGCTAATTGCCTAATTAGCTAGGGCGATTTCAACTGGAGAATCGCATAATTTTATTTTGCAAATATATTAAATTTTGGGTTATACTTGGTAAGACGTGACATTTTCATATCGACATGTCCTTCAAATGATCGTGTTTCAACGTCCCTCCAATCCCAATGATGTTTTCTCCTCACGGTTGCACTTTCATTGAAGAGAAACAAACTGAAACTCTCTACAAAACTTATTCCTTCATTTCATCTATCAAAGTCTCTCTTTTTCTAAAAAGAGCAACGCTACTCTCTCTCAGTTGCTCTTATCACGTCTCCTTTAGTTTGCAAAGAGAAGGGGCTTACGCTTGAAGGAAGGCTAAAACACTAACTTAATATCTATGTCACCTTGTTTGGTCAAATGTTTGAGTTAGACAGTCATTTTTAATGAATTAAACAACTACAGCCTCTTAGGGATCTTTGGAATGATAATAGGTATTTATACATCCTAGGTTTGTGTTACACAAATTGTGTATAGTGTTTGGTGCACACATGACAAAAGTTCATAGGCACATATTTGAACTTTTGCTCTTTTTTATCAGACTCTCTAAGCCATGTCAGCGTCCACATCAGCACCTTCGGTCAAACAAACGGTCAACATTATAAGAATTAACAGTCATGGCATTTTTGCAACTTTTTGAAATCATCATGTGTATTTTGACACCCAAGATTTGTTTATGATACTAGACACACATTTGATATAAGTTTATAGGTATTTTTACACCTTCGTCCTATTTGTTATTGGATTCGGATAGTTGTTATGTTATGTTAGAAAGTTGGTTTATAACATCGTGATAATTAATTTATACATATTAAAAAATTAGTTATGTTGATTATTTTTTAAAAAATTATGTTACTTTTTTTTAAAAAAAACTTATTTCATCACTACATTGAAAATTAACCCTATAAAAACCCATAATATATGCAATCAATAAAAAATACTTTGAAAAAGCTAATAAGATTTTCAAAACAGAATATATTAACATTTTATATTTATAATCAAAATAAACCTCTTCATCGGCCCTAATGTCTAAAGATGGGCTGTGTATACCGCATATATATGGTATGCAATACATATATAAACATTTACACGTATGATAAACTGATTATTCGTTAAAATAATCTAAGAGCATTAAAATTTCAAAAAAAAAAATTATAGTATAAATGTCGAAGAAAATCACATACATGAGTAAAATGTTTATGACAATTTAGAGGTAAAATCTTTTTCTTCTTCTAAGCACAAAAGAATCCAAAAATATGGAGCCTGTTTGTTTTTGTTTTTTATTTTCTTATTCTTACAACAATTTTATAAAATTGTTTTTAAGAACAAGTTTTGGAAACAAAAAGTAAAAAAAAATTTGTTTGGAAAATAATTTTTTAAAAAATTACATTTAAAAAAATATAAAAAAATTACACTTTGACAAGTGGTAGTTATCACTGGTAATAATAAGTAGTAGGTAGTAGAGAAAAAGAGAAGAAAATTTTTCTAATTTTTCAAAACAAAAAAATAAAAAACACAAAAACAAACACAAGAAAATATGTAAATGTTGTTTTGGTTTTTCAGTTTTTAAAAACATATTATTGTTGTTTTGCTAAAAAAAAAAACATATTATTGTTTTTTTGTCTTTTTAAAACAATCAACTGAAAACAAATTGCCAAACAAAATTTTTTGTTTTTCTGCTTTTAAAAATAAAAAATTGTTTTTAAAATAAGAAACCAAACAAGCCATTTTTTTTTCCCTGGTTTTTTTTTTCCACCAGCATTTTTTTTCCCGCTTTACCTCAAGTATCCGAAAAAAGTTTTATTCTATTGTTAAAATTTGAATGATGGTAGATGCAGCCACGCGTAAAGTAACATTAATGGATACATAGATCGCAAGTTAGGTGCTTGTATGTTTTACCTCAAACTTAACGAAGCGGGTATTAACAAATATAGCCGTAGCTTTATTCTTGGGGTTTGTGATACTACTTCTGATCTTTAATATCAGAACTCATTTGATTTTTATTTTAATACTAAATATAAAAATCTAATATATTTTATTTTTTATATTTATTTATTTTTTTCAATATACCTTACAATAATAATAGTTCCAGCTAATACACTTGATTAGCAATGATATTTTAGAAAAAAACATAAATTTATTATAAATAACTAATTTAACTAATTTCTTTCATCTATTCAAATTAATCAATTAGCTTTTATATTAAAAATCGGAGGTAGTATACTACTAGATAATTAATTTAATAAGATTAAAAAAATTAGTTAAATTAGTTAATTATAACAAATATATGTCAACTTCTATAACAAAAAATATATATGTTGACTTTCTTAAACCATTATTTTTAATTATATACATTAAAACTATCCTTTAATGAGAAACCGATGCAATCAAGGGGAATATTTAAAAAAAAATTATAAATTTGAGAGACAAAATATATTTAAGTCTTATATTTAAAACCAAATTCAATTTCCAACTAATTCTTATATTAAGAATAGAAGTTATTATTGTTTTTATATATATGTACTACCTCTAGTCCTTCATATAAGATCTAGTTAATTAATTAGGAGAGATTAAGAAAGTTAGTTAAGTTAGTTATTTGTCGTAAATAGATGTTGCCTTTCCTAAAATATCCTTATTAATCATGTGTGTTTAAATTATCAATTGATAGTAACTTTTTGACATTTACAACGAGCAAAATAAATTAGAATTTTATACTCATAATCAAATCGAATGTCAAACTAACTGTTATATTAAAAACCGGAGATAGTAGATACTCCTCCAGTTCTTAATATAAGATCTGTTTAAATAATTTGATTAGATTAAGGAAATTAGATAAATTAGTTAATTATAAGAAATATTTTGCGTTTTTTCTAAAATACCATAATTATTTTTTTTAATATCCTCCCTTCCTCTTCTACTTATTAATCATAGTTGAGAGAGTATTCATAGAGGTAATTTAAAAAAAATTGATAAATATGAGAAATAGATCTTATATTTAAGATCAAAATCAACTCAATAATTAAATCATATATTAATGACCGGAGAAGTATATAATATTTGTCCTTATTAGAAGAAGCTGTACTTCATTATCTTTAAAAGTTTCTGATTTATTTCTTATTATTTTGCATCGTACGGTTTTAAATTTAAAAGATATTAATGACGTCCTATGAGCCGAGGGCAGTCTGCATGTAATAATATATTATTCTTACTTTATTTCTTTTTTCTAATTATTACTCCCTCCGCTCTTGTATATAAGTAATATTCTCTCGCATAAAGGTGGTTCTCTCTCTCTCTCTCTATATATATATATATATATTTATATACTCCTCTAATCTTTAATATATAACCTAATTGTTAAGTTACTTTTGGTCATAAATATATGACTTATTTATCATATTTATCATTTTTTTCTAAATTACCCTTATAGATACTCCCTCAACCATAATCAAGTAAATGAAGAAAGATATTAAGAAAGATGATCATAGTATTTTAGAAAAAATATATCATATTTCTTATAACTAAATAATTTACCTAACTTCTTTAATATAATCAAATTAATTAAATAGATTTTATATTAAGAATCAGAGAAGTAATAATTTCTTTGTCTAAAACTTTAATACATTTTCTTATATTTTTACTCCTATTTAATTACATGTCTCTCTCATATATATGTTTTCCACACACATTTTCTCTCACCTCTTTTTATGCAGGAAAAAATTATATCTTCTCTGACACATACTTCCTCTTGTGCTTTTTATAAGCTTTAAATTTAAAGAGAGATATCATTTTATAAGATTCAATTTGAATTTATCTCAGCATTTAATGTATTTCTTTTAATTTTGTCCTTAATTATTTATGTTCTTTCTTTTTCCACACACTCTCTCATTAAATTTCTCCATGCGTTCTTTTTTATCTTTTTTTTTAATGCATTACAATTTTTAAGAGCATATTTAGAAAAAAGAAATATGCTTTAAGAGGCGATCTCTTCATGGGATCTTCATTCGTTTAAGTGGATGAAAGTGATTAGGTTTTATCCCACAGTTGAGGGTGACCATTAAATAGTCTCTTCCACAATTTTTTGTTTTGTTTGCCAACGCCTTCCATAATTTTATTAATGAATGTTGGAATAAACGATTTAAACTTCTTTTAATATCAGACAATAGATGTAATATTCTCTGTGATTTTTTATAAGACATTTTCAACATTATTACTAGCACGATGGATAAGTTTAAAATTGATTAACTTTCTCCAAAAATAAAGTAAGCTTCCAATTTTGCCCTCATTTAACCTCATATGATATAACTTCGGCAAAATGAATTAACATTAAAATAAGGGCAATATAGAAAAGTTGTAATAAATATCCCATGTGATACCTTATGAAAAATGACCCAAAAAAAAGTCTTCTCTAAACCCCTTAAAAAAAAGGATTGGAGGAAGTAATTGCTAGATCTTAGCCTCTCGTGTATATTGTATGCATTAGAAAAAAAGGCTCTTGATCATATTCAAACTTAACCTATATCCATTGAAATAGCCTCAAGTGGTTCCTATTTCCTATTCTAAAACTTGTTCTTAAAAATAATTTTATAAAATTGTTTTAAGAATTAAAAAACAAAAAACAAAAACAAACAGGTCCTAAATTGCGCATATTTATTGTTCAATCCGTCCACACATATAACAATTAAAAATTGGTCAATGCTCCACAATTAAAAAAAAAATATATTTTAGAACGACGGACATGACTTTTGTTCGAACAGTCAAGTCTCTCATAATGCTATTAAGATCAAGGATAATTTTTTTTTAACAAAATATTGATTTTTATTTCTCTATCAAAATAAAGTAATTTGTTGGAAAAAAAATCAAAATAGTATAATTTTTCATTAAAATTTTGGACTATTGTAACCAGCTGGACACAATAATGTTTTTATTCGGTAATTTACAATAATTCCCCGACATGTAAACGATGGACTTCATATTTCATGCGACTTTTGTTCGCACAGTCAATTCTCTCATGATCCTATTAAGATCAAGGATAATATATATATATATATATTTTACAAAATATTGTTTTTTATTTCTCTATCAAGATAACGTAATTTATTGGCAAAAAAAAAATCAAAATAGCGTAATTTGTCATTAAAATTTTGGACTATTGTAATCAGCAGGACTAAAAGTAATATTTTTATTCGGTAATTTACAATTATTCCCCGACATGGAGTCCCTGGATTTATTTTTCGAATCCCCACGCTGATTACTAATTGGATAGTGCAACTTGGTCTAAATTTTTATTTCCAAAATATATCAAATTAAATTATGCTTATTTTTCGTCAGCCGTGACGTCTTCATATTGGCTTGTCGTTCGTCGTATTTATTCCATGATTTGTGGCTGCTTTTGTTCAAATCACTACTCGCTAGTAGAGATAGTACCACCGTCTCATGCATGTAATAGTGGGAAAGACTCTTCTTTCATTGTATTAGAAAAGAAAAGGGGAGATTCTTCTTCACTGTCTTCTATGCTTGTCGAAAGCGACACAATGATTGAAGTATCCGCTCATTTCTTTAGCTCTTCAGTCCTTTCTGTTCTTCTGATTTTCGCACGTCTGCTACTTGTTAGTTTTCTTGTACGTTAACAAGTTTTTAATTTTGAAAGCAAATCACAACTGGGTTTCCTACAATGTTCAAGGGTAATATAATCTGGGCTTACGTGCGAGAAGAAATTATGTGGGAATCACACATTCACAGTTTCAGTTTACAATTTCCAATTGCGTCCTGTATTTTCGTTTCTATTTCTCATTGGAAGATTGTGCCGTTTCATGTTGCAGTGACTCTTGCCCAATCAGAAAACGAAAAACAGAGCTATTTCAGCATCATTGGTTGGAAAGATGGCTTTTGAGCCGTTAATTTGGTACTGCCAGCAAGGGAAGAACTTCATCTGGGCTAATCTTGCAGACAGTGCTTTTGGGTCCTATACATCATGTGCAATGAACACTATTGTGATCTCCGTCACCAATTTGGTTCTCATTGTCCTTTGTTTATATATATCGAATATGGCTGACTATAAGCAATGCCAAAGCTTAAAGATTTTGCTTGAGCTCAAATTACTATAATTATTTTCTGGGATTGTTGGCGGGTTACTGTGCTGCTCAACTTTTACTGAGATTGGCATATGGCATTTCTGATTTCAACTTGAATGGAGAATCTGGTTTTGCTCCTTTTGAGGTGAGTACTCGTTTTCTCAAACATGTTTAGCAAAAGTGATTGTTGAGGGGTTTAGTTCATCATGTAACGCAAGTAACATATCTGATGTACATGCAAAGTGGACTTTTAAGTCACACTTTAGTTTCTGTGCCAGATAACAGGACTGATCATTGAAGCACTTACTTGGTCCTCAATGTTAATTCTTCTTGTCATGGAGACTAAGATTTATATAAAGCAATTTCGGTGGTTCGTGAGGTTTGGGGTCTTTTATGTCTTGGTGGCAAATCTTGTAATGCTTAATCTTCTTCTATCAGTGATAAATTACTGCAGCAGGTTGGCTTTTTAAGTATTTTACTTTTTAGGGCCCATACTATCTCTGCATTATTTTCTTTCATCTCTTGCAATTTCTATTTTGTGTTCAGCAACTAGATTTTTATGCATTTGTTATTTGTATCTTTTGTCATGCTTTGACATATGTAATTCATTATGTTGGACCGATCACAGATGTCGTGATATCTACATTCATGAAAAGAAAGCTCAGTTATGTTGGCATAGTAAATTATAGTGGAGTGTCAGTGTTCCTTTAGCTCACATCTTTTTATCTACTACTTTTGGATGACATTGCTCTAGAGTTTCTCTAGATGTACAAGGCTAGTCGAAAGATGTCAAACAATGAACAAGACTATGCATGGATATACACCTTGGACTTACCCAATACTAAAGCTCGTTTCAGAATATGAACTTATATTAGTATTATTGACTTGTTGGTTGAGAAATTCCTGACTTTTAGGTTTGTTTTGGTAAGTTGGTTAGGGTTAGGTTATTATTCTAAAGAACAGGGGAAAAGATATCTTACATGAATCATAGGTGCTGGAATATATTTTCTAGTACCTAATCGCATAGCATCCAATTGAGATGATCTTTTGTTGAAAAATCACAACATGCTGTGTATCATAATTCAGGAATGCAACTTTGCTATGGACTTTAGTCTTTCTTTTTTTTTCCTTCTGTCTAAATATTTCTTTATTAATGTAGATTATAGAATAATATGGAAAATAATTCTCTTGTATTTCATTGATTAGAATATGCACAAATATATACAAGTGAGAGGAGCCTTTGCATTAATGGCTCATTATGATAATATCATATCATATCAAATCCTAATCATAATTACATAATATTTACATAATATCATATCATATCTCTACACTCCCCCTCAAGTTGGAGCATAGATGTTAATCATGCCTAACTTGTCACACAGATAGTCAACACGAGTCCCATTCAGAGCCTTAGTCAAAAGGTCGCCTAATTGATCACTAGAGTGCACATATCTAGTAGAGATGAAGTTCTCTTTAACCTTGTCTCTGATAAAGTGACAATCAATCTCAATATGTTTGGTACATTCATGGAACACAAAATTAGAGGCTACATGTAAAGCAAGCCTTATTGTCACACCACAACTTTACTGGCAAAGTAGTTTTGAGGCCAACTTCCTTCAGTAACTTATATATCTAGATTATCTCACATACAGATTGTGCCATAGCCTAGCATTCTGCCTCTACGCTCGATTGGGACACCATATTTTGTTTCTTGCTTTTCAGGATACCAGGTTCTCGACCACAAAGACACAATATCCTATAGTAGACCGTCTCGTGGCCTTTGATCCACCATGATCCACATCACAGAAGCACTCAATTTATGTATGACCATGATTTTTGTATAATATCCCACGACTTAGACATCCCTTCAAATAATGTAACGCGTGCTCCAAGGCTTCCCACTGTTTGACAATTGGGGATGCCATGAACTGGCTTAGTACACTGACTGAATAAGTAATATTCAGATGAGTTACAGTGAGATAGTTTAACTTGCCCAATCATTCTCCTGTACCTCTCAGGATTCTCAAATGGTTTGCTCTTTTGAGCCTCAAGCATCTGTTTCTCATCATCAAGAGAGTTATCAAGTGGTATGCTCCCATCAGCGTTAAGGAGTGGGTTGTAAACCATAGGAAAATTAGTCGGTGCTGCTCCCAACTTTCCAGTTTCCTTCAGTAGATCAAGAACATATTTGCACTGTGTCAGTAATATGTCCTTGTTGCTTCTCATAACTTCAATACCTAGAAAGTATGTCAGAGAGCCCAGATCCTTCGTTTGAAAGTGGGAATTAAGAAAGGACTTGAGGGACGAGATGCCTGAACCATTACTGCCTGTAATCACAATGTTATCTACATACACCACCAAGAGAATCATGCCAATCGCTGTTCTTTGATAAAATACAGAATGATCGCACTTGCTTTGGCTTATGCCAAATTTCTGTACAACAGTACTGAACCGGTCAAACCATGCACGAGGACTTTGCTTCAAACCATACAAGGACCTCTTAAGGCAACATACTTTCCCACACTCCCCCTAAGCAACGAACCCAGGTGGTTGCTCCATATAGACCTCTTCATAGAGATCACCATGCAAGAAGACATTTTTAATGTCTAACTGATGTAGATCCCAATCATAAGTAGTAGCCAGAGAGATGAACAGACAAATAGATGACAGCTTAGCAACAGGAGAAAAGGTTTCAGAATAGTCAATGCCATAGGTTTGTGCATAACCTTTAGCCATAAGGCGAGCCTTAAGGCGGTCAAGTGTGCCGTCAGCCTTGGTTTTTGAAGTTAACACCCATTTACATCCAATGGCCTTTTTGCCTGCCGGTAAATCGACCCAGGTCCATGTACCAGCTCGATTAAGGGCCGCCATCTCCTCTTCCATTGCAGCATGCCAACCCAAGTGGGCCAAGGCTTCACGAATAGTTCCGGGCACAGAGATAGTATCTAGGGAGGCAACAACGGAACTGGACACCAGAGACAAGTGGTCATAGGAAACAAAAGATGAAATAGGATGGGCACAAGTACGTTTACCTTTGTGAAGGGCACTAGGTAGATCAAGAGAGGCATCCGGGTATGGAACAAGAGGTGTCTCAGGATTAGGGTCAGAACGAGGCTCAGTGTTGCTCAACTCAATTTTCCAACATTTTTCATGTATTTTCTAAGGGGTATTTTATAGAGAAAATGAGCTGCTCCTCCTCCCTCCTAATTTGGCTGAATTAGGACAGCTCAATGGGGGTTATGTGGCAGCCATCAAGTGTGGGAATTGATCATATTTGAACATGTGGCCTTACGCTAGATTTTTCCAAACATTTTTTTCTTGATTTTCACTTTTTATTTAATAAAAATGGTGGAATCTAGAAAGTGCACGAATTTATGCCTTTAATTGGTCCATTGTGGGTCTCACAAATGGTTTGGGCTGGCCCACAAACCAAATTACTATCTCAAACCAATTAGAAACTTTATCGGTTACTATTCACTAGTAACCTTCCATAATTTTTTCAGACCTCCAAAAATTTATTTCTCTCCATGATAATTCACCTTTTAATATTATAATATGATCTGAAAAGTTTTAGAATTTTTTGCCACCTCTAGGTATTTATTTTGAATTTTTTCTGATTAGGCCTTTATTAGCGTTACTGTGGGAAAATAATTTCCTAAAATTAATTCCTAATTTTTCGAGCCATAAAACCAATTTTATAAATTCAACTAAATATTTAGTTGAACTTTCCATCAATCTTCCAAATTTATTAAGGCCTCTAACTAATTAAAATAATTATTTTCCTTTGATTTTTTAATATTTTCCTGAAAAACCTCTGTTTACAGGAAATTCCGTAATAATTCATTTTCACCAAAATTCCACCTTTCAGCCCTCAATTGAATTTTCAAAACCTCTACTCTACACTTTTCCCATTTTTCAGGGATTTTTTTTGAATTTTTCTCAAATTTTCCTGTTTTGCCCTTCCTAGATTGATGATTATGAAAATGACAGTCCGGACCTTTTCGAGGTTTCATATCAAAAGTTATTCATCTCCCCGTCTAGTTCCTATATTAACCCTCATCTCAATTTTTAATCCTTTACTGCCAGATGAAAATTTTTGGGATTTGACAATTCCTCCTCTCTTTAAATAAATTTCATCCTCGAAATTTAAAAACATATCTTAATGAAACAATTCTGGGTATCTGGCCTTCATGTCATCCTCGTTTTCCCATGTAGCTTCCTCTTGAGTTAGATCCCTCCAGATGACTTTGACCATCGAAATAGTCTTACTTCGTAGTTGTTTAATCTGCCGATCTATCACTTTCACCGGTTGCACTTCAAAAGTGAGATTATCTCGCAGCTCAATGTCCTCGTATTTCAAAACATGCGAGGGATCTAGCTGATATTTCTTTAACTGAGAAACTTGGAAGATTAGGGGGTAGGGCTAATCTGTAAGCCACCGGGCCAACTCTTACAAGATTTGGAAGGGTCCAATATACTTCAGTGTCAATTTACGGGCTTTGATCGATCTTCCTATACTTGTAGTTAGAGAAACTTTCAGGAAAACATGATCTCCAACTTTGAACTCCAAAGGCCTTCTCCATACGTCGGCGTAACTCTTCTGTCTACTTTGCGCTATAAGCAGCCTCTGTCAAATCATCTTAATATGTTGTGAGGTTTGTTCTACCAAATTGGGACCAAATATCTTCCTTTCACCCAATTCAATCCAACACAACAGGGATCTACATTTCCTCCCATACAATGCTTCATAAGGAGTTATTTGAATACTGGAATGATAACTGTTATTATAGGCGAACTTTGCCAGTAGCAAGTATTCGTCCCAGTTCCCTTTGAAATCTAGGACACAAGCTCTTAGCATATCCTCTAACATTTGAATAGTACGTTATGTTTTCCCATCAGTGTGAAGATGATAGGATGTACTAAAACTCAACTTAGTGTCCATAGCTTCCTGTAATGCTCTCCAAAATCTAGAGAGAAATCTCAGGTCCCTATTAGAAATAATCGTTTCGGGTGTCCCATGCAACCTCACTATTTCTTAGATATATATCTGTGCTAGTTTCTCCGGTTGATATTCTTTCTTGATAGCTGAGAAATAAGTTGACTTCATCAGGCGATCTACAATCACCCATATCGCATCGTGACCTGATGGTATATGAGGTAATCCCATCACAAAATCCATGGAAATGCTTTCCCATTTCCATTCTGGAATACTCAAGGGTTGTAAGGATCCTATCGGCTTTTGGTGTTCTGTCTTTACCTTCTGACAAGTGAGGCACCTCAACACGTAGTCCGTTACATCTCTCTTCATACTAGTCCACTAGAATGATTCTTTAAGATCTCGATACATCTTGGTCATGCTTGGATGTATGGTGTACCAACTCTTGTGTGCCTCTTTCAGAATTTGCCCCTTAATCTCTGAGTCGGGGGAATATAAGTTCTTTCCTTATATTTCAGGATCCCTTCCTGAGTTATCTCAAAGTCCCTCGTCTCATTTCTTAGCACTTTGGCTTTCAATATGTCGGCCAGTTGATCTCTCTGTTGGGCCTTCTTGATCTATTCAATGATTTGCATTTCTACTTTTATAATACTACTCTGGTCCACCATCAGTTTTATCTGGCCTGTGAGATCCCAATCTCAAATATTCTCGATCAACTCTTGTTCTTTTATCATTAACAGTGCCACCTGCACTGTTTTCCAGCTTAACACATCTACTACCATATTCACTTTTCCCGGACGGTATTTGATTTGATAGTCATAATCCTTGAGTAATTCCATCTATCTCCTTTGTCTCATGTTGAGTTCTTTCTGGTCTTACAGGTACTTGAGGATTTTATGATCACAATACAATTCAATAGTTGCCCCATACAGGTAATGCTTCCTGATCTTCAAGGCATAAACTATCACTGCCAGCTCAAGATCATGAGTGGGATATTTCTCCTCAAGGGTTTTCGATTGTCGTGAGGCATAAGCAACCAATTGACCCTGCTGCATCAGTACACATCCCAATCCTTGCTTCTGTATACACCACATATGGCAACGTAGGATCAGGGATTATTAACACAGGAGTTGAGGTCAGCTTCTGTTTCAATTCCTAGAAGCTTGCCTCACACTTTGCATCGTAATTAAACGGTTGATTCTTCTAGGTGAGCCTGGTTAGCGGTAGGGTAATTCTAGAGAAATCCTGTATAAACCTTTGATAGTACCCTGCTAGACCCAGAAAGCTTCTCACCTCAGTTACTGTCTTGGGTTGCTCCTAATTTAACACGGCCTCTACCTTACTTGGGTCCACGGCCACTCTATCTCGGGTTATCACATAGCCTAAGAATTTCACTTCATTTAGCCAAAATTTGCACTTACTCAACTTGGCATACAATTGCTTTTCCCGCAATATACCCAATACAATTTGCAGATGCTATTTGTGTTCCTATGGTGACTTAGAATACACTAGGATGTCATCAATAAATACTACTACAAAATGATCCAAATAGGGCCGGAAGATCCTATTCATGTAATTCATGAATATAGCAGGTGCATTCGTCAAACCAAACGGCATCACTAGGAATTCATCACTAGGAATATCTTCTGCTTTAATCATCAATTGATGGTACTTGGATCTCAAGTCAATCTTTGAGAATATAGTGGCTCCTGCCAACTAATCTAACAAATCATCAATTCTCGGTAACGGGTATTTATTATTAATTGTCACTTGTTCAGCTCACGGTAGTCTATACACAACCTCAAACTACTGTCTTTCTTCTTCACAAACAGTACCGATGAACCCTATAACGATACACTGGGGCATATGAACCCTTTTTCTAACAGCTCCTCCAATTGCTTTTTCAATTCCACAATTTCGTTTGGGGCCATTTGATACAAAGCTTTTGAGATTGGATTTATTCTAGGCACCAGGTCAATAGCAAACTCAATTTCTCTTTTTGGAGGTAGTTTGCTGATTTTTGTTGGAAATACTTCAAGGAATTCCTGGACAATCGAGATATCAGCAGTTCCTTCCTCCATTTCTGCCTTCACCAAGAAAAATACCATGTATGCCTGGCAACCCTGCCTCAACCATTTATTCGCTCGAGCTGCCGAAATCACGTTCAACTTTGCTTCTGCTATCAAGATCAATGTTTTGTTTTTACAGTCAAGGAGAACATTTTGGGAAGACAACCAATTCAAACCAAGGATAACATCAATGTCATAGAAAGGCATGTGTATCAGGTCTAACATAATGCAACAGTAGGCATACCAAACAATGCGGTTTAAACAAACTGTAGAAGTTAAAATTTTCATTCCCATGGGAGTGAAAACACACAAATCATACAACAATGTATCAACAGTAAGACATAAGTGCCTAGCATAATCACATGATATAAACAAGTGGCTGGGTACCCGAGTCAAACAAAGCATCCACAAGGTAGCCATTCACAGTAACTGTACCTTGGATCATCTCAGGCAACTTACGAGCCACTTCTTGACTAAGAGCGAACACCCCGCCCTGTGCCTGAGGTATTCTCGTACTGTCGGTACCTTGCCATCACTCCCTAGCAAAGTGTCCAGGTCATCCACACCTGAAGCACGCGCTCTGACCTATTGTGCACGACATGTCTCCGTGATTACAGCCACATCGCTCGCATTCCCTTCCTTGGCGAGCATTCTCTGCTCCCTAGCAGACATTCTCTATGCCTCCTCGTTAGGCTTCTTGCCTCGACTTCCTGTTCCAATTAAATCTCCTTTTCTTCCGGCTACTATAGAAAGAAGTGCCTTCCTAACCTGCTCTTGGCTTTGGCTTCTCGACTCGTGGGGTTGCTCTAACTGGTTTAGCATGATTCTGGCTATTCTCAATGATACGACAGACTTCCACTGCCTTGTTGAAAACTTCCAGTTGTCTCGAGGCTACCTTCTCTCTCAACTTAGGCTTCAGCCCCCTGATCATTTTCTCCGTAAACTAGCGTTCATCATTCATGTGTTAGAGATGAGTGGAGTATCTAGACAACTTGATATACCTCGTCCGATATTCATTAAAGGGTTCATTTACTACTCATCTTATAGTTAGGAACTCTGTTTCTTTCTCATCCCTCACAGATTGAGAAAAATATTTCAAGAAGAATTGGTCCTTGAACACCTCCTAGTTGATTGGGGTGTTGTTGGACTGAAGAACCAACTCGGTGTTCTTCCACCATCTATCTGCCTCCCCTTCTAGCTTGTATATTGCCATCTGAGCCTTCCTCTCAGACAAACACTCCAGGATGTTAAAAATCTTTTCTAGCCGAGTTATCCAATTCTCAACTACTTGGACATCGAAAGTTCCCTTAAAAGTAAGAGGGTTGTGGTTTGTAAACTTCACAATCCACTGCTCCAGTGTTATTAGGTTCTACAGCAAGTTGAGGTCTCACAGGAGCAGGTTCTTGTGGTTACTGTGGTGATATGGGCTGGCCTGTCCCGAGTATACCTTGCCCGGGTTGCTGCAACCATGCTAGTACTGTTGCTACTGCCATAGCTATAGCAGCATCCCTCTCTTGTTCCTACCTAACTTATATGGCTTATATCTCAGCCATATTCCTTTGTTGTTCCTTTAATCTTTCCATTATCCATTCAATCAAATCAACAGGGGGTCTTGACGACTCTCTCCTTGTACTGGGTCTCCTACCTCTTGATCCTCGTCTTTCTCTTACCATTTTATTATTTTCGTCTCAACTACAAGAGGAACAAAATCATTAATTTACATAAACACTATTTGTATTACTTTTTCAGTATATATACATAGCACAGTTAACAAAAAGTATGGTCATAGCCCACCATAAACAGTATAATATATAGTCATCCTACATTTACAACCCAGCAGAGGAAGAGGGAAACAAAGTAACAACAAAAAGTTCTAAATCGTCTAGTAGCTGATCAAAGTTACTAGGCATAGAGGGTCTGCAGAGCTGCTGGATCTGAGTCAGCCAAACTCAGGTAGTAGTAACGTATCTAGTAATACCTGGCACCACAAAGCATCATCTACAAATTGACCCTCTTTGACTACTTTATTATGTAGTAACCTCAAGTAGTAGAAGTAGTCCTGGTAGACCATAACATACTAATTTTGGGTCGGATCTATATGTCTACTGAGCTCAATAAACTCCTAGAAGAGGCTGTTATAATCTTTAAATTCCTTCCTTACTAATAGAGGTCTCTTCTTGATTGGTAGACCACTGGCTTTAAGCTGTTTCGGCCTCACCATCCTAATGGGTACTACCTTGGTGGCACTAGGACTTGCCTCATCAGGATGTGATTGAAGTCTCATGGTACTCTGAGCATCCCCTTTCTCTAACCTGATCAGGTCATTAGAGTTCTCTTTCGAAATTATTTCCTCTATCTACTAGAAAGGTTGATAATATCCGGGTGGTGGAGTCAGGTCATCAGGGTCAGAAATATGTGGATAGTACCTGTTTGGGTATGGCTCCCCCGGCATCCTCTGGTTTACTGTTTCCCCAGACTCATCACTATGGCAGGCCATGGCTTATCTTGCACTCAACTCAATCTATAACATACCATTCTACCCAGATATAATCCAACTAGAAGCATTCAATTAACGATCAAACAAACAGTTCACAATCAATTAACAATATTCAATCATTGTGCACAATACATAACAGTCAGTACAATGCACATAAACAGAGCCAAAACCTTTGCTCTGATACCAAAAAGTGTCACACCTCTCTTTATATCCCATTATATGTTAATTGAAACTATTATAAGTCGTTTCATGATATTTTCGGATGAGAAATTTTAAATTCAGGATTTTACTGTTTATCTAGTCCGTACACTGTTCATCCGAAAATGGGCCAACTTTGAAAAGTCACAACTCTAAATTTAATGAATTACCACTTGTTTTAAAGCTAAAAATGAGATCTATTTGCTTGTAAAATTTCATGTCCAAACTCCGACAATTGCTCATTATTTTATGTGCCATAAGTTTGGCACTTTTTAGGGAATTTCTATCTCTGAACTTCCATTTTCTTGATTTATTTCTTCTTTTTCCTTCATCCACATTCTTTCCACAATGCATCAAGCATAATTCCAACATTGGAATATGGAATGACCATATAAATTACATTGTAATATCATCTATAACTTGTTACAAAATCTATGTAACGTTCATTATATATTGTAAAAGTTTCCAACATGGCACAACATCCACAAAACCCATTCATTCCAAGGCCAAATCCTTCCCTTGATCCATACTTGGTCCACGTCCTAATTAGTGCATAAAATCATATAGGAGGAATAAGATTTCAAGGAAATCTCAGTAGCATATGAGTTATAATTATCATGTAAATCCATGCAAGTTTAGTTGTGACATGTTCATACAATCCAAATCATTTCCAACTCATAGGAATTCATACCACATATCATGCAAGGAGAGGAAGATCATATTATCCACATTGACATACCACAAATACCACAAAGCATTTGGCCAAAGCATAATCAACATTAATCAAACAATCAAGTTCACCACAAAGTTTCCCCAATCCAAGCAACAACAATCACAATAAACAAGCAAGATAAACAATCAAATTATAATTTAAAGCTACCATTGTAAAGCTTGTCCAAGGAGCAGTGCTTCTCCTTAATTCCTCCTCTTAATGCCTATTAAACCAAGCATAAACATGGGCCATATTAATCACAAAACAACTTGGTTTCAATACTTTAATATTAACTTAACAATTTCTCCCTTTTTTCTTTGATTTTTAACAAATTGATTCCTTCTTTAGAATCAATCATCTCATGACCCAATCCTACACAATTTTTCATAAGGAATCCAATGGTGCAATCAGATTTTTAAAATTCAAACTCTTCCCCCATGAACAGTGACTGGCCGAATAGGGGGTATTTATTTCCAAAAATTCTATTTTTGATTCCAATGATTTTAAACACTTTCCAACAACATATCCCTACAAAAAACATGTTTTAAAGCCATTGGAATCATCAAATCAAGCAAAATCAATCAGCTCTTGCATGAACAGTGGCCAAAATTCTCCCCTTAAACCCTAACCTTGATTTTATCCAAAAATCAATCCATACATCACTTAATCTTGCTTATTCCACTTGATTATTAAGGTTTCTATCGTTTTCTAAGCATCATACATCCAACCGAAATTTTGACAGAATTACCAGCATTTTCCCAATATTTTTCCAAGCCAAAATCTTAATCCAATCAATGTAAAACTTAGGGATATTAATGCTTAGACATACCTTAGTGTTTCCTTGAAGTAGGTTGGATGATTCCTTGCCTAAAACACCTCAAAATTTTTCATGCAAGGGTGCTAGATGAACGGTGACAGAGTTTTCCCTTCTTTTTCCCAATTTTTCAACATTTTTCATGTATTTTCTAAGGGGTATTTATAGAGAAAATGAGTTGCTCCTCCTCCCTCTTGATTTGGCCAAATTGGGACAGCTCAATGGGGTTATATTGCAGCCATCAAGTGTAGGATTGATCAGATTTGAACATGTGGCCTTGCACTAGATTTTTCCAAACATTTTCTCTTGATTTTCACTTCTTATTTAATAAAAATGATGGAATCTAAAAAGTACACGAATTTGGGCCTTTAATGGGTCCATTATGGGCACCACAAATGGTTTGGACTGGGCCAAAAAGATGGCTGATAGTGCTTAAAGCACTCAATTAAACTAGATCCCAATTAATTTGTAGTTTAGGATCGATCTAGGTCATTACTTCCAAGGAACAAGTTATGGGTTTCTTTAAGTAAAAATTTAGGTGATAAAAAAATTGCAATAAATTAGACTTAAACTAAAATGCAAAATTCTAATTCTAAATGCAAGAAGCAAATGTCTTAAAATCTATATAAAAATTAAATTAACTTAAATGAATGCAGTGCAATATTTGGGGGGATTTTTTTTAGAAGGAAAATAAAAATGATGAATAAAGAAAATTAACTAGAAAGCAAAGAAAATTAACAAGTAAAAATTAAGAAGTTTCTCTTCAGGTAAGGTAGAGAAGACAACTTAGGATTTGCATGGATTTAACATTCATAACCTTAATCAGTTAATTAGACCAAAGAGAAGTGATAAGAGACTGGAATTAATAAACTTAATTACCTACTTGAAACAAAGGGAACCCTCAATCTCAAAAACCCTTAAACTATTAGAGACCTCATAACAGTATAAGGTTGGTCAATTAAGCTTATTAAAACCAATGAAAATAACTCAAATTAATTCTGGAAATTATATTTGAAATCATCCAATTAAACAACTAGACAATTAACCAACTTAATTAAACCACTAAGAGGTAAAAGAACCCAAATTTTGCAATTCAAACCATATTGATAATTAAACTAATAATGAAAACTCAATTATAAATTCAATTAACAATGCAAAAGTTCATAAACGTAAATTCCAGTAAATGTCTCAACACAAGTAAAATCCAAATAAATTATTTAAAACTAAGTAATCTCAAGTCCTTGAATTAAAAAAGATAAATGGAACATCACTCTCTTATGGTCTTCAAGTGCTAGCCCAAGGCTCAAGTCTCCTCTATACTCCTCTCAAGTTGCCTCCCTAACAAGCTTAAGCTGCCACCAACATATCTCCTTCTCCAAGGTTGTTAAATGCCATAGCCATGAATTGATTGAAAGTGATGGTGAGGAGTTGTGCATGTAGTGAGAAAGGAGAGGAACTGATTGAAATTGTTGGGTGACTATGGAATGGAATCAATAAAAATATGAGAAAGGGCGTGAGGCTTTTGTATATGTGGAGTCATGATGGTGAGGGATGGTATATGGTGAATATAGGATGAGGGAAAAAGGAAATTTTCTTGGATCCAAAACTCAAGCCTATTAGTAATTAATTGACCTACTGGATATCAATCATTGGATTGTGCTTAGATTCTAAGAAACAATCTTGCACCATTAGATTTCTTATGTACTCTTCCTTGACCTACAGGAATTTAAGTACATCCATTGATGTAGTTTATATCCAAATATAATCAAAAATTAAATATCAGATATGCACAAAAATTAGGCAAGAAATTGCAAAAATTTTTAAAAGTAATCTTTCTAAAAATATGAGACTTGTTGCCAAAGAAATAGAAAAAATTAATTCCAAATCAAAAATAGGAAATCACAAAATATTTATATTTTTAATCCAAAATCTCAATTTTTATGCAAAATCCAAAAATCAACCAATTAATCCAATAATGCATAAAAATCCAATTAAGGTCAAAATTATCATTTAAATCCTAAATTAATGTGGGATAAAATGTATAAAAATTAGGCTATATCAATTCCCCCACACTTAGCCTTTGCACTCTCAGGCAAAACAAATGAAGACCAAAGAACAGTAAGAAAAACAAAAGAAAGTCAAACGAAAGTAAATATTCCAATTACAAGCAAAAAGCAAGTCAAAGTAATCAAAATCTCTCTTATCCAAGTAATCTTCTTATGAATCAAGAAAACAAACATCATGGCAATTTACTTGACAAAGGGGAATATAAGTCAGAAATCCCTCACCAAGGTTAATGTTTATGTCACTCATCACTCAAAAGTGTATCAGCTTGTGTTTGCACTCAAAACCATCCTATCCAATCTTCTTTCCATAGGCTTGACAGAATCTAAATTTTTCACCATTAGTAAAGCAATTACAAGCATAAATCAAAAGGACTTTTATCAGGATGTAATGGGGTAAGGTAAAGAAAAAAGGATAGAGTGTTTGGGAAAACGAAGATGAACATCTTAGGAAATGAAGAGAATCAATTAAAAAATATAATGAAATGCAAGAAACTAAATTAAACTTGGATTGGGTCATTCCTCTTCTTCTTCTTCTTCTTTTTACTTCCTTTTTTTCAAGCACTTGTTTTTTTTTAACTTTCTTAGGCCGTTTTGTACATGCTCTTTTGATGCAACCCTTTATATTGGTGATAAAAAAGGATCAGTTACTCAAGCATGGATAACTCCTTGGCACCAAGATGCTATTAGCACGCTCATAGCTCTTACTAGCCGTTTGACACGAAGATCAACATTGGTGATAAAGATCCTCGATTACTAAGCACAGCTTAAACTAGAGGAGCATAACTTATTACATATTTTTCTTTTCTTTTTTTCAAATTAACCCAAACCATAACTCCAAATTTGTTCTTCCATTCCAAGCACATAAAATATAACACTCTTCAACTCCTAAGACATTCAAAGGGGTAGTTTTTTTTTTTTTTGGGTTGAGGAAGGAAGGGAAAAAAAAGGCTCAAAGAGGGTTAAGCAAATGATAAATGTATGAAAAGGGTAGGTTTTTGTCTTGTCTGGCTAGAAAAATTGAAATGAATGCCTTTATCATCTTTATGACTACAAATGCACAACCCTGGTCTCAAACAAGATTTAAGTCAAGTTCTAGATCAAGGAAAGAGATAGGGGTAGACACACATGAAAAGAAGAAATGCATTAGGCTTAAAACCTCACTAGGCACATGATTACTAGCTTAAATTCACCTAAATCAAATCCACTACCACTTAGTTCATCAACTCAAGACATGATCAATCACTTTTCAAGTCAGCATCATACTTGAATCACTTCAAACTTGCAATCTTCACATTCAAAATAAAACCAAAAAAAATATTTTTTTGGTTTTTTTTTAAGAGGACACTAAAACAAAAGTAAAAACACACCCAAAAAAAAACTACAAGAATGAAATCCCTCCCCCACACTTAAATAATGCTTTGTACTCAATGCATAACACATAGGCCAAATCACAAAAATAATTAGTATCCAGCACAACCCAGCTCAATAATATGACAATGTAAAGCAAAAAGAGTGAAGAGAAGGAATACAACTGGGGCTACATGGCGTCTCGTAGTGTGATGACCTTTATATCTTGGGTAGAGAATCCCTTGTAGTAGGGCTTCAAGAGATGACCATTGATTGTGAAGCAGCTTCCAATTGGCTCTCTCTTAATCTCTACAACTCCATAGGGAAAACCTTAGTGATAAGGAAAGGTCCCTCCGATCTAGAACAGAGCTTAACAGGTATGAGTTTAAGTCTAGAGACATAAAGTAGAACTTTTTAGCCCACGTGAAACTCCCTTCTCAAGATGACCTTGTCATGGATAGCCTTGGTCTTTTCCTTGTAGATTTGAGTGTTCTCATAGGCTTCTCTCCTAAGCTCTTCAAGTTCTTGTAATTGTAACTTTCTTTCAGCACCAGCACTAGCAAGATCAAGGCTACAGCTTTTAATAGCCCAATATGCTTTGTGCTCCACTTCTACTGGCAAATGACAAGCTTTACCAAATACAATCCGATATGGAGACATGCTAATCAGGTTTTTATATGCTGTACGATATGCCTAGAGTGCATCATCCAACCTATTGCTCCAATCCTTTTTGTTAGGTTGCACTGTCTTTTCAATAATGAGCTTAATTTCTCTGTTTGAGAGTTCTGCTTGACCGTTTGTTTGAGGGTGGTATGGAGTAGCCACCTTATGCATCACACCATACTTGCTAAGTAAGCTTTGCATACTTCGGTTGCAAAAATGAGTACCTTGATCGCTAATGATAGCTCTTGGGATTCTGAACTTGCAGAAAATATGAGACCTGACAAAAGAAACCACTACAGAAGAGTCATTAGTATGAGCAGGGACTGCCTCAACCCACTTAGAGACATAATCCACAGCAAGTAAAATGCAAACATAACCAAAAAAAAGTACAAAAAGGTCCCATGAAATCAATACTCCAAACATCAAAAACTTCACAGAACAACAGAGGTTGTTGAGGTATCTCATGCTTTCTAGAGATATTGCCAACAAATTGGCACCTAGAACACTTCTTACAAAACTCGTGGGCATCATGGAATAGAATAGGCCAGAATAACCCACTTTATAAAACCTTCCTACCAGTATGCTTAGCACTAAAGTGCCCTCTACAAGCAAGAGTGTGATAAAATGTCAATACAAATTCAAATTCACTATCAAGAATGCATCGCCTAATAACCTGATCATTGCAAATGTGCCACAAGTAGGGATCATCCCATATATAGAATCTATCGTCACTCTTAAACTTGTTTAATTGATGCTTATTCATATCAGTTGGTAAAACAGATACCGCTAGATAATTAGCAATGTCAGCATACCACGGAATAGTCATATCAACACCATAAAGTCTATTATCAGGAAAATCATCTAAGGGTAAATAAGATGTTACCACAGGAGCCTCAATCCTACTCAAGTGATCAGCTACCGTGTTCTCTGCACCACTCTTATCACGGATCTCCACATCAAACTCCTGTATCAGCATTACCCATCTAATCAAGCAGGGTTTAGTCTGGCTTCTTAAATAAGTACTTGATAGCTGAATGATCTGTAAAGAAAGTCACTTTTATGTAGAGGATGTAAGAACAAAATTTCTCAAGCCCAAACACAATTGCAAAAAGTTCTTTCTCCGTAGTTGTGTAATTAGCCTGTGTGGCA
Organism: Neltuma alba; assembly: GCF_004799145.2. Taxonomy (NCBI): domain Eukaryota; kingdom Viridiplantae; phylum Streptophyta; class Magnoliopsida; order Fabales; family Fabaceae; genus Neltuma; species Neltuma alba. The sequence goes on along the minus strand of NW_021632654.1, from coordinate 224,373 downwards.
TCCAGTGTCGGTGATGCATATGCTATGATATGTTGTCGATTTTCTATTCTCTGAGCAAGAACTGCACCCAATGCATAATCAGAAGCATCACATAAGACCTCAAAGAGAAGGCTCCAATTAGGTGGCTGAATGATGGGAGGTGTAGTGAGTCGCTTTTTCAACTCGTCCCAAGCACATCTACAAGCATCATCAAAAACAAAGCCCACATCTTTCTACAATAAATGAGATAATTGTAATGCAATTCTACTAAAGTTTTGAATGAATCACTTGTAAAATCCAGCATGTCTAAGAAAAAAACGCACATCTTTCACACAATAGGGCTATGGAAGAGATGAAATAATGTCAATTTTGGTTTTGTCAACCTTAATGCCATCATGTGAAACATGTCCTAAAACAATGCCTTTCTTAACCATAAAATGGCATTTCTCAAAATTCAGCACAAGATTACATTCAATGCATCTTTCCAAAATCTTATCCAAACTAGCTAAGCATGCATCAAAAGAATTACCATAAACAATGAAATCATCCATAAATATTTCTATGCAATGCTCAAGAAAATCAGAAAATATGGAAAGCGTGCAACACTGAAAAGTACTAGGTGCATTACATAAGCCAAACGGCATACGTCTATATGCAAAGGTTCTAAATGGACATGTGAACGTGGTCTTATCTTGATCTTCAGGTGCAATAGAAATTTGAAAGTATCTAGAAAAATCATCCAAAAAGCAATAATGGGATCTACCAGCCAATCTTTCAAGCATTTGATCTATAAAGGGAAGGGGATAATGATATTTTCTAGTCACAGAATTCAACTTCCTATAATCAATACATACCCTCCGGCTATTCTGGACTCTAGTTGGAACAGGCTCACCTCCATCATTACGAAAATTATAATACCAGTCTTTTTGGAACTACCTAAACCGGGCTCACCCACTGGCTATCAGAAATAGGATAGATTATATCTATAGAAAGTAGTTTAGATACCTCTTTCTTTACCACATCAAGAATCAATGGGTTGAGTCGCCTCTATGGTTGCGCACAGCTTTAGCACTACTAACAAAATCTGATGCATGCACACATTAGGGCTAATTTCAGGAATATCTGCAAGAGTCCATCCAATAGCTTTTATCCTTCTTTTTAGCACCTCCAAGAGGCTAATTTCTTCATCAACAGCTATGTCGCTAGCTACAATCACTGGCAATGTCTCATCTTTACCTAAATAGGCATATTTCAGTGAATTAGGAAGTGGCTTTAGCTCTAAAGAGGGAGCTTGCCCAGTTGAGGGTATAAGGTGCTTTAAATCAATGTTAATCAAACTAGAAACCTGTACTATAGACTCACAAGCATAAGAGTAGACTTTCCCTGCTTGGGAATTATTAGCAGGAACAGTAACAGCAGAAAAATCAAGTAATATATCACAACTCACAAAAGAAGTGCCATCAATAGCACTCATATTAGAAGCAACATCGGGGTCAAAATCAAAGATAGCTATATCAAGGACATGATCAATATTAATTAACAGCTCAGAATCAGGTAATGAAGATGAATCAGTTGCATCTATAGCATCAATCACACTAATTAACTGAGAGAGTCCATGTGAATCAATAGAAGTACTAGATGAGGAATCACTGAAAGTGCTAAGGCTATGGACAAGTATAGAAGAATCAAAACTAGAATGTCTAACAATCTCAATGAAATCAATGAAAACATCAATATTAGCAGTATCTATACCAGTGCATGTATCACAACTACCAATTCTAGAACATGAACAAGAGATAGAATCATCTAAGTCAACAATATCACATGATCTAGTTATCATATTATCTCTAAAATCTATGATAACATTATCAGTGATAACATCAATAAAGCTAACATCAATTTGAACACAACTATCAGGTGGATGTCTCATAGAGTCAAGCACATCAAATCTAATGATTTTACTAGCAAAATTCCATAATAAGAGTACCAGCATGCACCTCTATCATAGCCCTAGAAGTCTTAAGAAATAGTCTACCAAAATCACAGATGAATGTCCCTTTTTCCTAAATCTAGCATCATCCATATCAAGAACATAAAAGTGTGCAGGAAATATGAGATCTTTTACCTTAACCAAGACATCTTCCAAGACTCTTCTGGAACTACGCAGTGTCTGTCACAAGGGAAGCAACTAGATTTATAGGCTTAAGATCCACACCTTGAAGTTGAGCAAAAACTGATTTTGTCATGACATTGATAACCGTTCCTAGATCTACTAAAGCATATGAAAACTCAATGTTACCAATGGTGCAAGGTATAAGAAAGCTACCAGGATCCTTGCACTTCACTGGCATTGGCATCTACTAAAGAGAAGAGACAACCGCCCCTAAGTCAACTTTGCCATCATGCTTAAGCCTTCTCTTAGTGGTACACAACTCCTTCAAAAAGTTTGCATACTTGGGTACTTGTGCAACTAGATCAACCAATGGAATATTAATCACCACCTTTTTGAAGAAATCATAAACCTTATTGAACATCTCAGCTTCTTTCTTTCTCCTTTCAGCCCTAATCACCCATGTGGGAAAAGGTAAGAATTGCTCGCTCACTTTCTTCCCTTCCCTATCTTTTTCTTGCTCTTCTTGTAATGCCACATGTGGTTTTGATAAAGTAGACTTATTATGTGATGTGGAAGCAAGGGGAGAATCTTTAATGATAGCTTTCTCATTTGTTGAAGCATAGATAGTGACAGGATCTGCAGAGGTAATTGGATTTCTGCTTCTGAGAGATATAGCATTAACTCCACCAATGTTAGGATTCTGCTCGGTGCTAACATTAGGGTTAACTACTACCTAAGATGGCAGCTTCCCTGAGCCTTGACTTTGCATGTTACTAGGTGTATTAGATAACTGCCCAAATTGAGTTTGAAGATTCTGAATTTCTTGGCTATGTTGCCAATTCTTTTATTCAAACTTATCCATCAGGAGTTTCATCATGCCTTCTAACTTTGAACTCTCATCTTGATTTGGCATAGTTTGCCTAAACTTATTGGAACATTTTACCACCAGAAGAGTTTACACCTTGATTGAACTGTGATTGTTGAGGCTGGCCACTCCCATATCTGAGATTTGGATGGTCATGCCATCCAAGGTTGTATGTATTTGAGTAAGGATCATATTTCTGGACACCTTGAGCCATAGGCTTAGTGTGGTATATTGCATTACATGAGTCAATTCCATCATTTAGGTAAAGGCAAGAGTTAGTGGTGTGAGTAGCTAGAGAGTAAATAGAGCAAAGTGGCCCAATTAGAGCTATAGAGTCAGCTTGTGGGATGCAAGGGGAAGAAGATCCCATAAAAGAAGCCATATTTTGGGAGTTTTTCATCTGAAATACAACCATTTTCTCCATAGCAGATGCTAACTTATCAATTTTGCTCTCAAGCTGAGACTCAGAATAAGATGAATGCAGTCCAACTTCATTTACTCTAGCTTGCTACCTAGTACCAAACTGTCAGGTATTTTCAGCTTTCTTTTCAATCAATCTCTAAGTAGCTTTGACAGTCAAGTCAAGAAGAGCACCTCCAGCAGTAGAATCTAGTAAATCTCACTCAAGAGGCAAGAGCCCTTCATGAAAATATTGCATCAGCAACATATATGAAATTTAGTGGTAAGGACAACTGGATAACAATGCTTTAAAGTGCTCATAATACTCATATAAGGATTCCCCAAACATTTGTCGACAACCAAATATCCTTCTTGATGGAGGAAGTACGAGATGCTAGGAAATACTTTTCTAAAAACAACATTTTCAGCTAGTCCCATGAAGTAATGAATCCAGGAGGTAACCAAAGAAGCCAATTCTTCACAGAACTTTCCAAAGAAAATGGAAAGGCACGCATCTTAATCTGATCCTCAGATACACCAGTGGGCTTCATAGCAGTACAGATCATATGAAAAGTTTTCAAGTGATTGTATGGATCTTCGCCTGCAAGGCCATTAAATTTTAGAAGTAAGTGAATCAATCTAGACTTTAACTCAAAATCAACGTCAATATCAGGATAATTAAGACACCAATTTCAAAAATGCAAATCAGGTGAAACTAATTCCTTAATAGTCCTAGCAAGATTAGTTATGCTACTGTTAGAATCAGAAGAGTCAGAAGAATTAGAGAAATCAGCAGTTAACTTAACAGAAGAATTACTTCCTATAAGATTACTAGCTTGAGCTCTCCTTCTTTGATGAAAAGTCCTCTCAATCTCAGGATCAAATTCAAACAATTCTTTACTAGAGGATCTAGTCATGCACTAAGCAACTATCACAAATCAAAGTAAAATGAAAAAAAATGCACCCAAAAAAAAGTCACAGGGAAAATATGCAAAATCACCTAGAACTCAAACCTAAAGTCTAACCATTACTACCCGGCAACGACGCCAAAATTGATGATGCCTCTATCGTCAAAGCACTCAATTAAACTAGGTCCCAATTAATTTGTAGTTTAGGATCGATCTAGGTCATTACTTCTTAGGAGCAAGTTATGGGTTTCTTTAAGTAAAAATTTAGGTGATAAAAAAATTGCAATAAATTAGACCTAAACTAAAATGCAAAATTCTAATTCTAAATGCAAGAAGCAAATGTCTTAAAATCTATATGAAAATTAAATTGAACTTAAATGAATGCAATGAAATTTTTGTGGGGATTTTTTTTAGAAGGAAAATAAAAATGATGAATAAAGAAAATTAACTAGAAAGCAAAGAAAATTAACAAGTAAAAATTGAGAAATCTCTCTTCAAGTAAGGTATAGGAGACACCTTAGGATTCGCATGGATTTAACATTCATAACCTTAATCAGTTAAATAGACCAAAGGGAAGTGATAAAAGAATGGAATTAATAAACTTAATTACCTACGTGAAACAAAGGGAACCCTCAAACTCAAAAACACTTAAACTTTTAGAGAACTCATAACAGTATAAGGTTGGTTAATTAAGCTTATTAAAACCAATAAAAATAACTCAAATTAATTCTGGAAATTACATTTGAAATCATCCAATTAACCAACGAGACAATTAACCAACTTACTTAAATAATTAAGAGGCAAAAGAACCCAAATTTTGTAATTCAAACCATATTGATAATTAAATTGATAATGAAAACTCAATTATAAATTCAATTAACATTGCAAAAGTTCATAAACGTAAATTCTAGCAAATGTCTCAACACAAGTAAAATCCAAATATCAATCCAATGCAAGAATAAAAATAACAATCTAGAACTAAATTGTCTTACAAAAATACAACTTAAAATTATTTAAAACTAAATAATCTCAAGTCCTTGAATTAAAAAAGATAAATGGAACATCACTCCCTTAGGGTCTTCAAGTGCTAGCCCAAGGCTCAAGTCTCCTCCATGCTCCTCCCAAGTTGCTTCCCTAACAAGCTTAAGCTGCCACCAACATATCTCCTTCGCCAAGGTTGTTAGATGCCATAGCCATGAATTGATTGAAGGTGATGGTGAGGAGTTGTGCATGTAGTGAGAAAGGAGAGGAATTGATTGAAATTGTTGGGTGAATATGGAATGGAATCAATGAAAATATGAGAAAGGACGTGAGGCTTTGTATACATGGAGTCATGATAGTGAGGGATGGTAAATGGTGAATATGGGATGAGGGAAAAAGGAAATTTTTTTGGATCCGAAACTCAAGCCCATTATTAATTAATTGACCCATTTGATATCAGCCATTGGATTGTGCTTAGATTCTAAGAAACAATCTTATACTATTGGATTTCCTATGTACTCTTTCTTGACCTATAAGAATTTAAGTGCATCCATTGATGTAGATTATATCCAAATATAATCAAAAATTAAATATCAGATATGCATAAAAATTAGGCAAGAAATTGCAAAACTTTCTAAAAGTAATCTTTCTAAAAGAATGAGACTTGTTTCTAAAGAAATGAAAAAATTAATTCCAAATCAAAAATAAGAAATCACAAAATATTTATATTTTTAATCCAAAATCTCAATTTTTATGCAAAATCCAAAAATCAACCAATTAATCCAATAATGCATAAAAATTCAATTAAGGTCCAAATTATCATTTAAATTCTAAATTAATGTGGGATAAAATGTATAAAAATTTGGCTCTATCAATGGCCCACAAATCAAATCACTATTTTAAACCAATTAGAAACGTTATTGGTTACTATTCATTAGTAACCTTTCACAATTTTTCCAGACCTCCAAAATTTCATTTCTCTCCATGATAATTCATCTCTTAGTATTAGAATATGATCTGAAAGTTTTTGGAATTTTTTACCACCTCTAGGTATTTATTTTGAATTTTCTCCGATCAAGCCTTTGTCAGTGTCACTATAAGAAAATAAATTTTCTAAAATTAATTCCTGAGTTTTCAAGGTGTAAAACCAACCTTATAAATTCAAATAAATATTTAGATGAATTTTTCATCAATCTCCCAAATTTATTGAGGCCTATAACTAATTAAAATAATTATTTTTCTTTGATTTTCTAATATTTTCTCAAAAAACCTCTGTTTACGGGAAATTCTTTAATAATTCATTTTTACTGAAATTTTACCTTTCGAGCCTCAACCAAGTTTCTAAAACCTCTACTCTACACTGTTCCCATTTTTCATAGATTTTTCAAGATTTTTCTCAAATTTTTCCGTTTTGCCCTTCCTAGACCGATAATTATGAAAATGCTAATCCGAACCTTTTTAGGGTTTTATATCAAAAGTTATTTTATCTCCTTGTCTAGTTCTTACATTGACTCTCATCCCAATTTTTAATTCTTTATTATTAATTGAAAATTTTTAAGATGTGATAACGTTAACCTCAACTTCCCATGAAATCTAGGCGGGAATACATAATTCTTTAAAAGTGAAATGACAATCAAAAGCTATGACAGGACACCCGTGAACACACTTGACACAGAAACAGGACAGCAATTTATTTAATTATATTATTATTACAACCGTTAATGTTCATGTCATTCACATATTTTCATGGTATGAAAAACCAAACCAGAAACCGACGAACTAGCCAAGAAACCAGTTCGGTTGAACCTATGAATTGGGGTCACTTTGACCCGGTGTAACCCGAACTGAACCAGGGCAAACTAGTAATGACCTGGTTAACTCACCCAGTTTTGGTGGGTCAACATGGTTCTTTTTTTTAAAAAAAATATTTTGATGATTTTTTTTTAAAGTTATTGATAACTAGGACTCAGTTATTGAATAGCTATAAGGAGGAGTATTTCATTATCATACATCTATTTTGATATTTTGTTAGGATGAATATTTAGTGATTTTAATAGTATGATATTATAAGAAATTGTAAATATATGATTATTTTACTAGTGATTCAAAATATTAAATTGATATATGGTTCCTCGTAGAAATTTAAATTTTTTTTATTTTTTTATTCTCACCAATTTGACCCTCAATTTGACTCTGATCTGACCCACTATCCTTAACCAACTGTCTTAACTGATTTAATTGCCGGTCCAATTTTTAGCACTTTGCATATTTCTTTTCCTACTTCGTACAATCACGGCTATGGTAATCGCACGGAGCTTTTGGAATTGAGATTGACAAAACAAGGCACAGAGGATTACGAAAACCAGGAGGACATTTTTCAATAGGCCTATTCCTATGCGTCGCTGGCGAGGTTGGCCATGTCCTTCTGCATTGTCCTCATATATATAATATTTACATGCACATATCAATGTAACATGTCAATTTTTAATAATATGTTCGCATGTCACAACGAAAAATAATCAAAGGTTAGTAATACAATTTTTAATTCATGACATTTGATATCATTTTTATTTTAGTCCTTTAAATTTGAAATTAGTTTTAGTTCTTAAAATTTACTCCGTTCATAAATGTCAATCCGAGTGAGTTTAAATTGTGTTAAATATTGCTGATTTGGCACAAACGTCAGTAATTTTGATGATGTGGTGATGACTGGATAAGATAAGCCGGCACTCTTGTAGCTTATGTGGATATATGGGGAAAACAAAAGAAAAGGCTTCGAAACGCAAAGCAAAAGGAGCAACAACATTTCTTATCAATTTTTTTGCCATACAAGCTAGTCACACTTTGCTACAAGAATACCAACTCATCTTACTCGCACTGTTTAACTTATAGGGACTAATACTCATAGCTGCAGTAAATTTCAGGTACAAAAGTTATTGGTTCTAAATTTTAGGGACCAAAAATAAAATGAAGTCAAATTTTTAAAAACTAAAGATTGTGTTGGCCCGGTAATTAATTGATACTTCTGTTATCTTTAATGCAAAAACTATTTAACTACTTTAGATAAATTAAGAGAGTTAAATAAATTAATTCTAATAAATGTGACTTGATCTCCTTAAAATACTCTCATATAATATTAAATGACATATTAATTTATAAGTTAGATAAATTAGCTTAAAAATAATAATAAATATGAGATATAAAATTGACTAAGTTCTTACATTTATTATCAAAATCAACTCTCAAATTAGCTTCTATATTTAGGAAAGGAGGAGTACAATAATTTCATAATTGAGGCAATTTAGTCACGTACAGAAAATGAGATAGGGGAAAAACATAAAGAAGCAAAACAAATTTGAAGTTGTTACCAAGTAATAGACGTGCTTGAGTGGAAGAGGAAAGGAAGAGAAATAATGCAGAAACCCAAATGAGAAAAGAAACTAGAATAGCCTTCTTCATATTTTCAGTCACACACACACACGCATAACTCTTTTAATTTGGCATTTGTATATGCTCACACTACACTTAACCTTCCTCTCTATTTATAGTCTCTAGGAGAGAAGAGCACAACTGAAATAAAGGGCTTTCTTTCTTTTTTTTGCCAGAAAAATAAATAATAAAGGATTTTCAACTAGTACAAATAAGTATAATTGATTTGTATTATATGCTCTTAACATATTGGTTTCTCCCACCCACCTATTGCCTTTATCCTTTTTCCACAATCACAACTAAAGCCGGTAATATGGGTTGAGCCCACAAGCCAAGAAGTGGTGAGTTAGGTTGATAAAAATCAAGCTCATTTTAAAATAGATCTTTTGAGTCCGTAATTGTCAAGACCGAACCCATGACGAGCTAACCCACAGGGTTAGCAAGCTGGCCCGTTTTATTTTTTTTCCTCCCTTCAAATATAATTATATTTACTCATTTGGTCCTTTATCTCATTCTTATTATTTAAAATTACCATAATGTAATATATCTTTTACTTATGGCAAAGTTAGTTGAGCTAAAAGAAGGTGATTCTACTTATGAAGCTTAACCAAATAATTTCACATCTTCATATCATTCTTTGAACTATATCAACATTGAATGGTGGCTCGTGGTTGAGCACTTGATAGCAATTTGTAATATTGTGTTTGTGTTATTGTTAATTTAGATTTGTTATGTTTTAATTTGGGATGTATGTTTAATCATTTTAGGATGTTGTATCATGTATGCTTATAGTAGTATTTTGGAATGCTTGGAACTTTGATTTCTTATTTTATTTATGATAATTTCTATATGCATATTTGGTTTTAGGTGTTTAAGAATTGGAATAAATTTTATTAAAATAAATAAAAGGCACAAAAATTGTAAAAAAAAAAAAAAAAGTGGTGGGTTGGCAGGTCTTGGCAGGCAGGATTGACAAAATATCAATATGTCAGAAGTCGGTCCTTTTAGGACCGGCCTGTCGGCTCTTGAGCCCACCACAAGCCAACCCATAACCGGTAGCTTGGCCTGTATTACTGGCTCTAGTCACAACCACACTTCCTACATTTGATTCGTTTCATTTACTATCAAAAATGTTGTCCAAATCTTAATTTATCTCCTAGCTTGCATTACCCCTTGCGTCGTCCTAATTCCTTGTAACTAGTTGCTACTTACCAAGGACCTGTGTGTAATTAATTATAATTGTGAAATTACCTATTTACCCCTATTAATTTGAATCCAATGTAATTTATTTACAACCTCAACTGTGGCCGTTGACAACTTGAGGAGAGGTGGTTAACAACCTCAGCAATGCCCCTGGCATCCCACAAAGTGAGTTGTCAGGAGCACTGCTGAGGTTGTCAATCACTTCTTCTTAGGTTGTCAACAACCACTGTTGAGGTTGTAAATGAATTGCTATAATAAAATTAATAGGGGTAAATAAGTAATTTTACAATTATAATTAATTACACACAGGTCTCTAGGGATTTCAGAATCATTTTGGGATTTTCAGGGACTTTTTTTGAAATTAATTGTCTTTTATTAGACCTGAGTGTAATTTTCCCTTATATATATATATATTTATTTATTTATATTAAAAAGTAAAGAGCAAAATACATCAACTCTCCCCTATTTAACCTAAATCACAAAGACCTCCCTTTTATTTTGGAAATTTATGTGGACATCCCTTAAAATCAAAATATATATTGCACAAACCTTTTTTTTTAATTTTGAGATTCAACTCCCATCCACTCACCTATTAGTTGATTATTAAATCATAGAATTGACCCATTATTTTGACCAAATTGTCCCTTCTTAATACAAGTATTACTAATAATGATCATTTAGTGACATATCATACATCTTTATTTGAAATTAAAAAATAATTTTAATAAATATTTTAATATTCTTTGTTATACTATTGAATTGATTACCATATTATAAATTTTATTAATTCTATAAAGACAGATTTTTATTTTACAATAAATCTTGTTTATTTATTTAAACTTACATGTGATATAATTTTTTAAATATATATATTAGTAAAAAATGTTTTGTAATTGCATATATGTATTTTCAGTAAAATTATGAAGTTATGTCTTAATTTATTAAATTTAGTAAAAATATTAAATAGATTATTAATAAATATTAATATTAAAAGATAAACTACAGATTTAATATAATGAGGGGTAAAGTAGGAAAAGAGGTTTATTCTAATATTTTTTTAATTAAAAAATGTATGTAAAGAATCTTTTCATAATATTCCTTAATGGTGTTAAAGATTTGGACTAAAATATATGTTACTAAAATAAATAGGAGGTTCGTATAATCAAGGCAAAATAGAAGGATAGTTAGAGTATTTTACTCAAAATAAAAATCTAACTTGACTTGATCATACCTTATCTTCAATAATGGCCCCTCCCATGCACCCATTGCCTTCTATCCTTTTCAACAGTCACGCCCACTATTCCTACATTTAATTCCTTTCATTTACAATCAAATATTAGCCAAGTTGTGGGAGCCTTTTCATTTACCAGTATCTCTCTTAAATCTTTCTAAATAGTTTAATTTGTATTGTAAATCATCTTATTTGAATTGTTCATCTAATCATTGGCATTTAATTTTTCTCTTTATAGAACCTCAAATGAAGTTGTGAATTCTTGTATAGTTCTTATAAATTGCGTAATTTGTGTTATAAGTTTTCTTATTTCAGTTGTTAATGCAACCCTTATATTTAATATTTTTTCCAATAGAACCTCAAATGGAGTCATGAATTGCCACATATCTCTTGTAGCTTGTCTAATTTATGCTGTAAATCGCCTTATTTCAGTGGTTTATTCAATCCTTGGCATTTAATTTTCTCATATAAAACCTATAGAGTTGTAAATTTCTATATACCTTTCGCAACTTACCTAATTTGTATTATAAATCATTTTATTTTAGTAGGACACTTAAATTTGTTTTGTCATACACACACACACACATATATATATATATATATATATATTTCCTTTGCATTACATGGTTAAATGATTGAATGGCTTGGTGGTTATAATTTTTTGATTTTGTCAAGAGATCATGGGTTCAAATTCCCTAATTACTTTATTTGAGAAAAATTCTCTAGCCACTAGAGCTCTGGCGACCGGTCTCGATACTGGAGGTCGGAGCTCCAACTAGCTAGCCACTGAAGCTCTAGTGGTGATTGATTGCTTTTTTCAAAATAATACAAGGGCATAATTGTCTTTTTATCCATAACATTTAATTTTCTTTTGGTCAAAGAAAGTGAAATGAAGTTTTAGAATGTTATAGGGGTTGTTGGAAAATAAATTTATTTAGAAGGGACTGACTGAAATCTCCCCCCTTGTAAATTGATCAAAGTGCCTTTGGTGAAAGATTCATAAACCTATCGATCATTTATTGGCTTAGCTTCGGTTTATATAGAAATTAAACTGATTATTAATATACGTATATATACATAAAGTGAAGACACAATTTTAATTAATAAAAATTTCATTATCACTTAATTCCATTATACTTGTTATTATATTATTGTTATACTTGTTTTTATATTATATATATAAACACAATTTTAATTGATAAAAATATTTCACTTTTTCATTGCATATATGGGTTAGAGTAATTTTTTTTCAATTAATTTATTATATATGTGAGCAGAGTTATTACATATTTTGGCCAAAAAAAAAACAAGTATACAGTTTTAATTCGTTATATATATATACATATATATATATATTGACCGGATGATTTTGTCCCTTGATTTATCATTTTTATCTATTCCCATGTTAGTTGTAATTCAACTAATATGCCTATACGTCATCTTTTCTTAATTATATACCAAACAAATTCTCCTAATCATTCCATTTTCTCCGATTCATGGAACCAAACGGACTGTAAGCGAAATACAACTATACTTCCTGCAGAGAGAGACAAGTTGGGAATGGAGATATTACTCTTCAAAAGAGACAAGTGAAGTCAAAAGCTGCAACAAACATAAACACACAACCCAGAAATTAAATAGCACCTAATAGTTTTAAATACAATTATTGCAATACGTAGCCGGGTAGCTAGAAGATATAAGAAACATAACATTGGATAAATTAAGAGAGTTTCTCCAACCAAACCACAGGAATATTTATTATTATTATTATCATTATATCTAATTTCCAGATGGTGAACAGCTTCGGCTATAACCGGAGCATGGAGGGCTTGGAGGCTTCGGCTTGGGTATGCAAGAAGTGTATAGTCGGCCAGAACATGGAAATGGCAGCGTTTTTCTATTTGGCGTTCCCCCAGTAACCGACTCTGCCCTTTCTGCATATTAGCATCATATCATATCATATATATATATATATATATATATCTTGGCAAAATAAATCTTAATCAAGGCAATATAAGAGAGTCATAGTAAATGAGATTGGAAAAAGGATCAGAAGCTGGAAATTTAAAGGAAGAAGTTACGTTGTTACCAGATAATGCTCGAGCATGAGTGGAAGAGGGAAGGCAGAGAAATACGGAAACCAAAATAATAAAAGCAATGAGAATAGCCTTCTTCATTTTGAGAGTATTGAGTGAAAGAGAGGGCATAGTGCACTCCAGTAAGTTTTTATGCCCACACTTCGCTGCTCTATCACTTATTTATAGTCTCTACTCTACCAAAAAAACAAAAATCAAAAGCAAAGAAATTGTGAGAAAATCCCAAAATATTTTTAAAATTACACATGAGAAATAAGATCATAATTAAATTTGGTTTTTGTAGGCTCACATTACACTTAACCTTCCTCACTATTTATAGTCTCTGGTAGGGGTTTTTTCTTTTTTTTGGCCAGAGAAATAAATAATAAAGGGCTTTCAACTGGTACAAATTAGTATAATTGATTTGTTATTGGTTTCTCCCACCCACCTATTGCCTCTATCCTTTTCCACAGTCACCACCACACTTCCTAAGTTTGATTCGTTTCATTTACAATAAAAAATGTTGTTCAAATCTTAATTTATCTCCTAGCTTGCATCACCCCTTGCGTCATCCTAATTCCTTGTGACTAGTTGCTACTCACTAGAGCTAAATTAAATTGTTTTTTGAAGGACCAAGATTAGAACTAAGGAATATTTATATTTTTGGACTAAAATTTAGACTTTATTAGAATATATGATTATACTTAAAACCTTGGATTTGTACAACTCATTTTAAACATTAGATCATTTTGATGTGAAACTTAGTTTTTTAAAAAAATAAAAATAAATTCAAAAAAGGCATCTGGACCTGAGCCCATATGGGCCAGGTCTGCCTACTTCTTAACAATGATCTAAATAGATATCTGAAACTTATTTGGACCTAACTGTTATCAAACCGTTGTTTCAAACGTCATTCGCTATTTGGCCAAAAAAAAAAAGTCATCTGCTAGCTCATTAACGATTCAAGTAATTTCTTCTTCCATTTTAATCCAATCATATTGCTTTATATATATTTATTTATATTAAGAAGTAATTTCTTCTCCCATGCACTTAATGCTTTCTATCCTTTTCAACAATCACACCCACCATTCCTGAATTTAATTCCTTTCATTTATAATCAAATATAGGCCAAGTTGCGGGAGCCTTTTCATTTACCACCATCTCTCTTAAATTTTTCTAAATCTGTTAATTTGTGCTATAAATCGTCTTATTTAAGTTGTTCATTGAATCATTGACATTTAATTTTTCTCTCTATAAAACCTCACATGAATTTGTGAATTCTCATGTATTTCTTATTAATTGCGTAATTTGTGTTATAAATTTTTTTATTTCAGTTATTCATGCAAACCTTAACATTTAATTTTTCTCCAACAGAACCTCAAATGGAGTCATGAATTGCCACATACCTCTTGTCACAAAACCTCAAATGGAGTTGTGAATTCTGAAATACTTTTTGTAAATTACCTAATTTGTGTTGTAAATCATTTTATTTTAGTAGGATACTTGAATTTGTTTATATATATATATATATATATATATTTTCTTTGCATTACATAACTGAATAATTAAATGGCTTCATGGTTATAATTTTTTGGTTTGTTAAGGTGTTATGGGTTTAAATCCCCTCATGACCTTATTTGAAAAAAAATTCTCCGGTCGCCAGAGCCTCACTGTTGGAGGTCGGAGCTCCAGCTGGTTGGCTACCAAAGCTTCGGCAATGATTGATTTTTTTTCCCCCCCAAAATAATGCAAGGGCATAATTGTCTTTTCGTTTTTGGTCAAAGGGAGTGAAATGAAGTTTTAGAATGCTATGGGGGTTGTTGGAAAATAAATTTATTTAGAAGGGACTCACTGAAATTTTCCCCCTTGTAAATTGACCAAAGTGCCTTTGGTGAAAGATTCATAAACCTATCGGTCATTTATTGGCTTAGCTTCGGTTTATATAGAAATTAAACTGATTATTAATATACGCATATATATAAAGTGCAGACACAATTTTAATTAATAAAAATTTCATTATCCCTTAATTCCATTATACTTGTTATCATATTATTGTTATACTTGTTTTTATATATATATATATATAAACACAATTTTAATTGATAAAAAAATTTCACTTTTTCATTGCATATATGGGTTGGAGTAATTTTTTTCAATTAATTTATTATATATATGAACAGAGTTATTACATATTGTGGAAAAACAAACAAGTATACAGATTAAATTCGTTTTATATATATATATATATATATATATATAGACCGGATGATTTTGTCCCTTGATTTATCATTTTTATCTATTCCCATGTTAGTGGTAATTCAACTAATATGCCTATACGTCATCTTTTCTTAATTATATACCAAACAAATTCTCCTAATCATTCCATTTTCTCCGATTCGTGGAACCAAACGGACTGTAAGCGAAATACAACTATACTTCCTGCAGAGAAAGCCAAGTCGGGAATAGAGATATTATTCTTCAAAAGAGACGAGTGAAATCAAAAGCGGCAACAAACATATACACACAACCCGGAAATTAAACAGTACCTAACAGTTTTAAATACAATTATTACATACGTTCCCTGCTAGCTAGAAAATATAAGAAACATAATAAATTAAGAGAGTTTCTCCAACCAAACCACAGGAATATTTCTTATTATAATATCTAATTCCCGGTTGGGTTACAGGCTCGGCTATAAACACCACATGATCGGCTTGAAGGCGTCTTCTTTAGTCGGCAATAAGCATATCGTCCATCACATGGAAATGATGGATTATTTGTCATTGGTGCTCCCACAGTAAGTGGCTCTACCCTTTCTGCATATTATCATCATATCATATATATGTATTGGCAAAATAAATCTTAATCAAGGCAATATAAGAGAGTCATAGTAAATGAGATTGGGAAAAGGATCAGAAAGCTGGAAATTTAAAGGAAGAAGTTAAGTTGTTACCAGATAATGCTCGAGCATGAGTGGAAGACGCAAGGCAGAGAAATACGGAGACCAAAATAATAAAATCAATGAGAATAGCCTTCTTCATTTTGAGAGTATAGAGTGAAAGAGAGGGCATAGTGCACTCCAGTAATTTTTTATGCTCACACTTCGCTGCCCTATCACTTATTTATAGTCTCTACTCCACCAAAAAAACAAAAATCAAAAGCAAAGAAATTGTGAGAAAATCAAAAAATAATTTTAAAATTACACATGAGAAATAAGATTAGGGTTAAATTTGGCTTTTGTATATGCTCACACTACACTTAACCTTCCTCGCTATTTATAGTCTCTGGGAGGGGCTTTGGTTTTTTTTTTTTTTTTCAGCCAGAGAAATAAATAATAAAAGGCTTCAACTAGCACAAATCAGTATAATTGATTTGTTATTGGTTTCTCCCACCCACTTATTGCCTTTATCCTTTTCCACAGTCACAACCACACTTCCTAAATTTGATTCATTTCATTTACAATCAAAAAAGTTGTTCAAATCTTAATTCATCCCCTAGCTTGCATTACCCCTTGCGTCATCCTAATTCCTTGTAATTAGTTGCCACTCACTAGGGCTAAATTAAATTATTATTTGAAGGATCAAGATGAGAACTAAGGAATATTTATATTTTTGGACTAAAATTTAGACTTTATTATAATATATGATTATACTTAAAACCTTGGATTTATACAACTCATTTTAAACTTTAGAACATTTTGATGTGAAACTTAGTTTTTTAAAAAATATAAATAAATTAAAAAAGGCATCTGGACCTGAGCCCATATGGGCCAGGTCTGCCTACTTCTTAGCTCTAACAATGATCTAAATAGATATCTGCAACTCTCTTTTTTTTGACGTAATTGTTATTAAACCGTTGTTTCAAGTAATTTCTTTTTCCTTTTTAATCCCATCATATTGCTTTACATATACTTATTCATATTAAAAAGTAAAAATCTAAATTGACTAGGTCGTACCTTATCTTCAACGTTGGCCCCTCCCATGCACTTATTGCTTTCT
Source organism: Neltuma alba (assembly GCF_004799145.2). Classification (NCBI taxonomy): domain Eukaryota; kingdom Viridiplantae; phylum Streptophyta; class Magnoliopsida; order Fabales; family Fabaceae; genus Neltuma; species Neltuma alba. Next base: position 207,192 of record NW_021632654.1, on the reverse strand, counting down.
ATCCTTTTTAACAATCCCGCCCACTATGACCCCAAAAAAAAAAAAAAAATCACGCCCACCATTCCTGAATTTAGTTCCTTTCATTTACAATCAAATATAGGCCAAGTTGTGGGAGTTCTTTTGGAGAAGTGATATTCTTTCTTGAAATGGCCAGCCCTTCAACAAAACAAACAATTGCCATTCTTTTTCTTGTTCTTGTGATCATGGTGTGCCCGGGATTTGTCTTTATACTTTCCCCTTCTTTTTTTTTGGGAGTCTTGGGGGACTATCCTTCCTCTACCACATACACCTTCTCATGAGCATTGACGCCTTTTTTAGCATCTTACTTTTTATATTCCTTTTCTAAACGAAGATGATTTCCTAATTATTCAAGAGAGATGTTTTTCCTTTTTTATGTTTGAGGCTATTTTTGAAATCTTTCCATGATGGAGGAAATTTAATCTAGGGAGGATTATAATTAAGTCTTATGGAAGGAAAAAAATTACAAAACAAGTCCCAAAGGTTGTCATTCTCCACAGTAGAACTTGTCATGAAAGGTTGTTCAGATTATTATTGAGACTTTTTAGTAATTATTTCTCTTCTGTGGAATTTAATTGTAATTCTCCCTTTAATCTATGATTGATGAGACAATAATGAACTCATCCATATGCATGTTATACTATATGAAATTATTCAATATGTGTTTAGTTTCATCTCTTTGCTTCATGATATACTTTTCATCAATCATGTATCTTATAACTATTGAAACAAGTGACAAGAAATTTCTTATTCGTTGCATCCTCTTACATGTACTTACCTCAAATTTATCTCAAAGATGCTTTGGAGAGGTTGAATCTTGATAAACATCAAAGAGAATATCATAGAGGCCATTAAGGACATGTTTAGTGCAGATATATATAGTTATCATTCTCCCATTTTTGTCTCTCTTCGATTTCAAGATGGTCTTTTTCTTCTCTTTCATATGAGGCTTGAGGGTGGTGAGGACATAGGCCACATGCAAAGTTGTGAGGAAAATTTTCATTTTTCTTTTATCATCTCAAAAAATTGCATCCTTCAAATTTTTTCAATTTGACAAAATTTGTAGTCAACTCTTTCAAAGATGTATTTGTACTTGTGAAATTAAATCTAAAGATTGTTAGTGGGAATGGTTCTTTGAAGAGCAGAAAGAGAAGAGATGAAGAAAAAAATAGTGTACAGTATCTTCAAGGTGTGGGTATTAATTTCGACGTATTAATCAAGGAAAAAATGTTCTTGCGGATGCGCTTGCAAAGAAGGCTTTTACTGGCTCACCTGGTCTCCAAATTCTGGGTCCTACTGCTTTGGTGGATGTTTTACAATCTATTCTTGCTAGCTAGTTTTTCTTGTCTTCCATTGTATTAAAAAAGCCACAATTCCATGTGTTGGTTTAAATCAACATAATTTAAATAATCAAAGGTTTTTTTATAATTTTTTTATGAAGAGATATATCTTTTTAGTATGTAGGATCTCCTTAAAAACAATACAACTTTTCACCAAGTGGTGGTTATTACACATTTTCATAAATATCTTTGGAAACCAAAGAGACACAGCCTTGGTGTCTTTTAGCATTGTAACTCCTTACACAATTCTTCATAAAATATATATATTTATCAATTTATATGAGGATAAGACCCTTCACATAAATTTATTAATTATATTTATGCAAGAACATAACTTTTCAAGAAACACATATCTTTATTTTAAAAATATTCCAACAAGATATGTCATTTTGAAAGTTTGAATTTGATAGTTTCAAGTCATGTTGAGTAGGGCTAGATGAATATACATAGCAAAAGCTTCCCCTCCTCAAATTTCAATTAACGAAAATATTTACCTCAAGTTGTTTATATCTATGATGTCAAGTTTTCCTATTACATATTGTCATATGTTCTATTTTTTCATATCAGTTTATAGTTTAATGATAACATATTTTTGAAATAGACCACAGCGATTTATGATCGAAAAACTTGACATAATGAATAAGAAGAATTTGATGTAAGTATTGCCAATTAATTAACTAAATAATGAAGGTAAAGTCAAGTAGGACTATGTCATTGATATAAGAACTAGTAGGGGGTTAAATTTAATCCTAAATATAAGAGTCTGATCCATTTTGTCTGATTTATTTATCCAAACGAACCCTATTGAGTGCATATGTTTGAGAAAGTTTGCATTGAATTGTAGTTTCAATTCATATGATTTAAGAGAGTGTTTTTGGAAAACCAACATATATTTTTTATAAATAACTAATTTAACTATTTTTTTAATCTACTCAAATTAATTAAATAGATGTTATATTAATAACCAGAAATAGTAAATCATAAATTAATATTAACATATAATATTAATTTGAATTCAGTCTTCAATTTTAGTTAAGTATTGGGAATTCAATTTGAATATTATTAAATTTATTTTCATAATATGTTTTCAAATTATTAAATTATTTAAATAATATTTATAATAGATAATCCTTTTTTAATTCACGACAGCAATTAGGCGACCAATGGCAAGTTTTTGGGGAAAAAAACAGTTATTTTAAAAATTTAAACTTTTAACTCTGGATTTAAACAAATCTGACCTGGGCGGTGGAATTTCATCTCAAGGATAAGCAGCACAAGCGAGGAGATGAGATCCAGCACCAAGTTTTTAGGTTTAGTATTGATGATAATGTGGAATCTGTTGATTTAGATTCCTATATTTTTTTTTGTTGCTTTTTATGCCGAAAAAAGGTTTCCTATTTTTTTTAATTCATTTTAATATTATTCCATGTCTTTTGACTTGCATATGCATTCCTTGCCTATATCAGATTTTGTTTTGTCATTAATGGTCATTAATGGCACTTTCGTTACCCCTCTCTCTCTCTCTCTCTCTCTCACTCTCAGCTAAGCATCACGCTTAAGATATTATCATGTATTAATGATATAACAAATTTGAATATATTATTGATAATCTTGCAATGATTATGATTGATAATCTCTAGAATTAATTGCATTTAATCTAATAATTTATAATTAACGATATATCATAACCTTATATATAAAGGCCTATAAGTCACTGAGTTTTTTTTTTTTTTGTGTGTCCAAAAGTGAGTTTTATTATCCATAAACCAAAGAATCAAGTTAGAAAGGCAAACTGAAATTGAGAGAGAATGGCATCGAGAGTTTCTCAAAACTATCTCTTTAGTGCGGTTCTTATATGCTTTCTTCTTGTTTCTGCATCAGGTAATTATATATATATTCTTGTTTCATTTAATTTCATCTTATTGCTTCACGTGAAAGGATTTTAATTTTATTTTTATATTATTGGATTATTGTAGAAACTTCACTTAATTTTTTTATTTTGAAGCTGACAGATATATACTCCTCTGGTCCTATTTATATAGCAGAGAGAGTGTGTAAATTTTGGTCTCATATATAGGGCACCTGATGTAATTTTTGATGTAGATGTACAGAATTGCCCTTATTAAATTGCTGGCACTTTTTCCTTTGAACACTTCGTGCATTTTCTTCGTTCCTCTCTCCAATGCTAAATATCTTTCAATTTTGTAAGCTTTTCAAATCTCAATTCATACTTCAAATTAGATTACAGTTCCTGTACGGACTCGTATTTCGAATGAAGTAATTTTTCAAAAAGTTTTGCACGGATTTTTTTCTTTGTTAACTTTTTAAAGTTCACACAAAAATATAATTTTTTGAATCTGGATCCTCTTCTCTTCGACCTTTCTTTTATTTTTTGCATTCCATCCCTACCCTTCGGTTAAAAATTATATACAAAACCCTCTTTTGAGAATAAGATAATTTTGTGTATTTCTTTTGTGTAAAATAAAAATCTAAAAATAGCACAAATGTTTTAATTTTTACGTTGGATTTAAGGACTCGAGAAATATAAGCATTGAAGAGAGGATTTAATTCCATACATATGTGATGGTTTTGAAAATAATCAAGGCACAAATATGTAATTTATGCTTCGTTTTCGAGATTGTGTAGAATCCGATATGAAGTAAAGATATTTGTATAATTTGACAAAATCTGAGGGAGGATTCTGTGATTTATTATTATTATTTTTAATGAAAGCAATGTCTAAGTTTTTATAGTAAGACAAAAACCTCTATGATCTTAGTCAAACTGAATAATCCACTCTATTAGTGGGGTTGGATTTAGTAGAAGGAGCTAATCCCTCACTATATGGGGAATCAAGATTCAAATTCCTGCTAGAATATGTGTCCACATGTAGAAGAAAAAAAAACTACATAATCCACTTTTATCTTTTTTATAAGTCATGTACAAGACATGTATTGCATTTTTTTTTTCATATTTCTCTCATCCAATATTAGGTTAATGTTTTTAAAATTTGACTATTAGGATTTTTTTTTAGTGCAAATTTATCCAGAAAAGGTTTTAATTATAACAATGTTGCCTCCCACCATTTTAAAAGTTGATTTTAAAAATAGTGACATTAACTATTAATATCGCTAATAGTAGAGGGCAGCATTGCATTTATTTTAAAAATAGTAACATTGACCATTAACAACGTTAATGGTAAGGGGCAGCATTGCATTAAGCACCCTTAAGTACTTTTTAGGTACACTTAGTATCTTAAAATATTTTGTGGTATAATTTTTCTCTTAAAGTAGTGTTTTTTTTTAGAAGCAATTGTGCTATTAAGATATTATTTCATAAGTAATTCTAATTTTGTTATTAACTCATCAAAAGTTTCGTTAAATGAATGTATTCAAGCACCATAAAGTATATTTTTAATATTTTTTTAAGATACTAGATACACTTGAAAAACTTGAAAAACACTTTAGGGTACTTAATAAACTTTAAAATATTTTAGGATACTACAAAAATACTTTATGGCACTGGATATAGCTAAAAAAAAAATACTTAATGTTGCTGGACGCATTATAAAATATTGTAAAATACTTTAAGTTACTGGATGTACTTGACAAAAGGGTACTAAACTCACCTTTAATTCTGTTAAATATACTTATTTTTTTGGGGGAAAAATAACTCAAAGTTTTTGAAACAATATTAATAAACTGCCTTTATTGGTATGCAGGACCAGCTAGAGGAATCGCTAATCCGCAATTAGTGTGCCAGGGGCCATGTTCTGGTGCTTCATCTTCTCAGTGCAATCAATTATAAATTAACAAGGGATTCCCAAAGGGAGGGATCTGTGTTGGAATGAGCGTGTCTGCCCTTCGATGTTGTTGCTCAAAATAATTGTCACCTCAAAACTAGCTGTTATATGAAAATTAATAAAAGTTTCTTCATAGAGAAGTCTAATTATGATTGTGCCCATCATTTATTTTTGGGAAGATTGCACAGAAACATCCTCCGTTAAAAATGTTATTGGTAAAGTTGATCCAAAGCAGATTTTCGATATTTTTTATGTGCACAATTTATAAAGTAGTGGTACTTTTTGCGTATAAAAATTACCACATCCTTCACCCTAATAAAATTTTGGAGAAATTGCAAATAAAGACCCCCAATATATAAAATGGCAATCAAGGACCCTGAATTTGAGAAATTGCTGCAGAGGACCCGGTCCCAATTTGTAATTATGAAATGTAAGGAAAATGGCTGAAATGCCCCTCACTCATTTGAAAAGAAAAAAAAAACCTGTCCACGCTCTCCTCCCCTCCAAAACGCGCGATAACTTCCTTTGTATATCCCCCCGGCCATTCTTTGCTGTCTGCTCTGTTTATTTGTGTGCAAGAGTTTGTTTCCATTTTGCGGCGAGAGGAGTATTGTGTGAGAGAAGAGTGTATTTGCTGTGGGAGAGGAGAACGGAGTCGTGCTGGAATAGTGATCTATCGGCATTATCAAAGGCAAGGGAGGAGGTAGAGGCATCGTGACAGTCGTGTGTGGCTATCAAAGTTAATAGCGGCATTTGGCGACAAAATCTGGTGGTAAGTTTCAAGCTTTGGTTTGTTTGTGTTCGTTGCTGCCTGTGTGATACATTAACGAGAGGGAAGGGAATGCGTTTAGGGCAGGAACGTATATATATATGTTTTTTCTGTTGAATATGCTGTGACTGATTGGCGAAAAATGGTTATCTGTGGAAGAAGATGGGCGAATGGGTTTGGATGGGAAGGGAATTAGAAGATCAGTTATGAGGATGACAAGATTAGTTTGGGAAATGATGACACTTGAATGGGTAAAGTGCAAATTGAATTGGTTAACTATTAATTGATCTGAAGAGATGTTAAAGTGATAGTGTCATTTAAAATGACAAAATTGAAGTAGGGGGATTGACAAGTTGATAATGCAAAATAAGAATGTGTAATTGACAAGTTGGTAATAGAAAATAACAAGTTGAATATAATGAATAACAAGTTATTGAGCAGTTGGGAATAAGAAGGTTGCCATGGGTTCCTAACAAGTTAACAATAGGAAATGACAATAAGAAGTTGGGAATAAGAAAGGCGATTATGACAAATGGAGAACTTTATAATGTAAAATAACTAGTTGATAATTATAAATGACAAGTTAATGATGAGAAATAACAAGCATGAGAAGTAGTTGAGAATAACAAGTTTACTTTGAGAAATTAACAACTTGCTTATATGAAATTACAAGTTCATGTTTCGAAATAAGAAGTCAATGGTGGTGATGTAAGAAGGCTGTTAGTTACAGAATAGGTTGTTAACAGAGGTGATAGTTAGTTAGTAAATGTGGTTGTGAAGGATTGTATGTTGAATATTTTGCAGGAAGAGGAAGATGGCATCAGAAGGAGCCTCTGGATCAAAAAAGGCACACAACGGTTGGTTGTTATTCAGAAGTGAGTTTATGGCCACAATAGCTGACCCTGACATGACAGCCAAACAAAAAAGAGATGCTGCGTCAAATGCATGGAAAGCTCTGGCTGCTGAAGAGAAGATGAGGTACACCGAGGAGGTGAAGAAAAGAAGGGCACAAAAGGGAGAAGAGGAGAAAAAGAAACATGTCCCATCATTTCTAACGCGAGTGTCCCTGAAGGGATTAAGAAAATTACTGCACTTTGTGAACAATAATGAAGACTTAAGGGAGAGGGTTGAGAGGATGGGCTTCGGGAGGCTGTTGAAGGTTGGATTAAAGAGACTACCCCGTGATCTCATTGTGACCATGCTGAGATCATATGACCCGCCAACGCATCAATTTACAATCAGGGGCAAATCAGAGGAAATAGGAGCAGAAGATGTTGAGCAACTGCTAGGAATCCGTCACGGTGGGGAGGAGGTGAAAACTAAAGTTGATGAGAGTGATGCTACGTATCAGGAGTTGAGAAATGAATATCGGAAAGTGTCATTCAGCAAAATACTAAAAGACATTGTTTCAGGGGAGGAGGATCACATATTCGAGTTTTTATTTGTGCTATACACCTTGGGTACTTTTCTATGTCCGAATTCAAGCTCAGAAGTGCGTGAGAAGTTGGTTAGAGTCATGCGCTGCACAATGGATGACTTTGGAAAGTATGATTGGGCTACCTATATTATAAAGGACCTCTGGAAAGAAATGGGAGACTATGTCAAAGGGTACAGGCGGGGCAATGAAGGGCAGGGGAGCAACACTGTTGGTGGCTGCATATACTTACTTCTGGTATTACTATTTTATTTGTCATTGTGTTTGCATTTGATTACCGATGTGCATAACGTTAATGTTGTATATATGTGGCTGGCTTGCAGCTTTTTTTTGGTGAGAATTTTAACCTGAACACGCCTGTTGGCCGAGAGTCCACTACTGTAATTGAATACTGGACTGATGAGAAGATAAAAGAATTGGCCAGCAAGGAGAGGAAGAGTTTTAGGGGAATTATGTATGGAGGAAAAGGTAGTGAAGCTGTGACAGGGAAAGAAGAGAGGCTAATTGTAGAGTTTTTGGACCCAGTATGTGGTATAATTGGTAAACTGAAGTTTTTATTTCGTAACCTGAACTTGTTATCTGCCATAGTATTGTTGTCATTTCCTATACTGAAGTTCTGATTTGCTATAGTGACATAGAGCTTTGTCATTGTTAAGTTGTAATTTGGCAAACTTAAGTTGTTATTCGCAATACTTATGCTGTGATTGGCCATATTGAACTTATCAATGGGTAGACTGACTTGTGATTTTGTATATTGAACTTGTCATTTGGTATAATGAACTTGTCATCTGCCATACGTGAGTTGTGATATGGTTTACTGAACTTGTAATTTTGTATAATGAACTTGTGATCTACTATACCTGAATTGTAATTTGGTTTACTGAAGTTGTCATTCAGTATAATCAACTTGTCATCTGCCATACACGAGTTGTGATATGGTTTACTGAACTTGTCATTTGGTATAATGAACTTGTCATCTGCCATACGTGAGTTGTGATTTTGTTTACTGAACTTGTCATTCGGTATAATGAACTTGTCATCTGTCATACCTAAGTTATGATTTTGTTTACTGAACTTGTAATTCTGTATAATGAACTTGTGATCTGCCATACCTGAATTGTAATGTGGTTTACTGAGGTTGTCATTCGGTATAATAAACTTGTGATCTGCCATACCTAAGTTGTGATTTTGTTTACTGAACTTGTAATTCTGTATAATGAACTTGTGATCTGCCATACCTGAATTGTAATCTGGTTTATTGAGGTTGTCATTCGGTATAATAAACTTGTGATCTGCCATACCTAAGTTGTGATTTTGTTTACTGAACTTGTAATTCTGTATAATGAACTTGTGATCTGCCATACCTGAATTGTAATCTGGTTTATTGAGGTTGTCATTCGGTATAATAAACTTGTGATCTGCCATACCTAAGTTGTGATTTTGTTTACTGAACTTGTAATTCTGTATAATGAACTTGTGATCTGCCATACCTGAATTGTAATCTGGTTTACTGAACTTGTTAATATGTCATAGTGAAGGTGTCATTTCCCATAGTGAACTTGTTGTTGTATATACTTACTTGATTAATGTCTTTTACATGCAGGAGCTGAAGAAGTTACGTGAGCGCCTAATGAAGAGGATAGAGGAAGGGCAAAAGATGCTAATGAAAATGGTGGATGAGGAGTTGGTGAAGGTGCAAATCCCAAGACAGGGAGATGGTGGGAAGGGTAAATCAAGAGGAAAGGCTCGGGTTGAGACAGTGCCTACAAATAGAAGTGACTCTGAAGATGATGAGGAGGAGAGGCGCAACAATGATGACACAACTGAGGAAAAGGAGAAGGATGAAGTAAGGAGTGAAGATGGAGACAGTCATGGGAAGGGCGACACAGAGAATGACAACGACAATGAAGAGATGGAGGAAGAGGTTCAAGGGGATGGTGATGACAGGAGCGAAGGGGAGAGGGAATACAAGGGTGATGCAGAGGGTGACATACCTGCAGCCAGTCCCCCAAGGGAAGTGTCACCCATCATTGAAGGTGATGAGGCAGAAGGTCACTCACCGATGGAGGTATCCCCCCTGGCCATTGTTGAATATGTTGGGCCTGATCCAGAACCTGTATCTGTGGAGGCACAACAACTAAGGAGATCTACTAGGGTTCGGTTCAGTAAGATCAAGTCTCCTTGGTTGGAGTTGAAGGCACAATCAAGAGTGAAGAGGCCTATGGAGCCCAAGGATATTTTTTTCAACTTAGTCAGCCGAGCTGTCAAAGGTGATGAGGGTGAGATGTAAGTGAAAATCTTTGCTTATGTGATCTTATTTGTTGACTACATGTTAACATAACACATCTAGTAACTCACTTGAATATGTTTCAGTCCTTTGATCAGAATGTTTGATGAAGACATCCCCCGACGATTGCTGCATTCGCTTGGTGGAAATAACAGGGTGAGTAACCGAGTGATGTCGTTGGTCTGTAAGGCTTTGGTGCAAGAGCAGCAGGCAGTTGAAGGCCGAGTTAAGAGGCATATATTTGATGCAGACTTCATGGTGAGGTTTTTGTATTACTAATAGGCTTTGTTGATTTACAAGATTGGAAATGAAAATGACAGAATAAAGTGTGTTACAGTGAATAAGAACTTGGTTTTCTGCATTTCACAGGCCATAATGACTCGTGATCCAGCTCGTTGGGATCCTAACCAGCATGCACGACAAATACTTCCGCATTATGTTGGCTACAACATAGGTGACTGTGACTTGATTCTGGGTCCTGCTCTAGTTGGGGAGCATTGGTTTTGTTTTGCATTCGAACCAAAGACCCAGAAGTTTAATGTCCTTGATTCCATGCGAGCAAGTTTACAGCGTAAGAAGACTACCTCCAAGCAGAAGAAGGCAGCCACATATGATCCCAAGAAATGGCCATCACCGGATGTGTAAGATGTTACTGACCTGTGCATGTTAGATAGGGAAATGACAGTTTTATATTGTTATCCTTTTGATGAATATGGCATATGTGCAGAGGGATCGGTTTGAAGACATACTTCACATGGTCAGACCAGATTTTAGTGATAACTTGGAAATTGTCTGGCCTGATGTACCACAGCAGAAAAATTTGTGAGTGTATACACCCTACTCATGTGATATGTTATTTGGCTGTGTTGGTTTGAGGAGCTGAAACTGTTAGGGTGGTGTTGTGGGCAGGAGGGACTGTGGTGTGCATGTGCTCATATGGCTCAAGAAATGGGAGCCTGATGTTTCCCTTGAATATACCGAGGTATTGACATTACCTTATTTATTGTGCAATCAAGAGTGACCACGTGTGACTTGTTTGGTGGTAAACTTGCTGTGCAGGCTGATGTGTCCTCTTTTCGGCGCGAGCTGATGTGGTGGCTGGTGAACCATGATGACAATGAATGCCGTCAGAAGGTGTATGATCTTATCTCACAACCAGAGAAGGGCCGAATGACCAAGAAGAGGAGAACGTCTTTATAGAGAGCATTTAAATTAGGCTGTGACTTTTACTAACTTTGTCAATTGATTCATTTGTTGAAATTGTATGCCAATTATTGTAATGGTTATGATATGCTTGGATTGATGGTATAACAGCACTTATATTTGGAATGACAAATTTCCCTTTAGTCAGGCCAAATGGCCAATGACAAGTTTAGTACGGGTAACGACAAGTTCATTATGGCCAATGACAACTTGTGAAAAGGTTTTCATACAAATTTGTGATTATGTATTAAAGGTGGCTAAATTTGCACATTGATTCACGGAATGAGAGGTTGACAAAGGAAAATGACAAGTTGACAATGCCAAATCACTAGTTCCCAAGATGTTTTCATGCAAGGGAAAATTTCTGTTCCAATTAGTGGAATTCCACTTACGACAATCACGGAATGACAGGTTCACTAACGAAATTGACAATTGACTAGTGAAACTTACAAGTTCCCATAAGGTTTTCGTGAAATCGAGATTGTCCGTTGAGATGAGTGGATTCCCACTTATGATAATCACGGAATGACAAGTTCACTAAGGAAATTGACAAGTTGACTTGGGAAATTTAGTTCGATAAAGTTTTCATGAAACCGAGATTGTCTGTTGAAATTAGTGGATTTCCACTTATGATAGTCACGGAATGACAAGTTCACTAAGAAAATTGACAAGTTGACTTGGGAAATTTACAAGTTCCGATAAAGTTTTCATGAAACCGAGATTCTCTGTTGAAATTAGTGGATTCCTACTTATGATAGTCACGGAATGACAAGTTCACTAAGGAAATTGACAAGTTGACTTGGGAAATTTACAAGTTCCGATAAAGTTTTCATGAAACCGAGATTCTCTGTTGAAATTAGTGGATTCCCACTTACGATAATCATAGAATGACAAGTTCACAAACGAAAGTGACAAGTTCACTATCGAAAATTACAAGTTCGAATAATGTTTCATGAAACGACTGGATTTTCACTACTGGTGAACACAAAGTTACAACTTCAGAAAGGGAAATGACAAGTTTATTATGGAAAATGACAATTTCCCAAAAGGTTTTAATACATTTTCATGCTTTTGAAGACAGTGATTATATTGCACATTTCCAAGAGCAACCACTTCTAATCAACGCAGAATGACAACTTCACATTGCCAAATGACAACTTTACTATGGCACATGACAAGTTCCTATAAGGTTTTGACACATTTCGTTTTCTGACAGCAACCACTTCTGATAAACACGGAATGACAACTTCATATTGCCAAATGACAACTTTACTATGGCACATGACAAGTTCCTATATGGTTTTGACACATTTCGTTTTCTGACAGCAACCACTTCTGATAAACACGGAATGACAACTTCATATTGCCAAATGACAACTTTACTATGCCACATGACAAGTTCCTATAAGGTTTTGACACATTTCGTTTTCTGACAGCAACCACTTCTGATAAACACGGAATTACACTTTGCACATTTCTGACAGCAACCACTTCTGATGAACATGAAATTACAAGTGCACAAAAGCAAATGACAACTTAACTATGCAAAATAACAAGAAGTGACAAGTTCTGATTTCTTTCACAGCAACAAGTTCTTTACAACATTCAATGACAAGTGCACATTAACTTACATCTTCCACTTAATGTCCCTTTGTCCCAAACATAGAAGTAACAAAAAATATATGTGCACATCTACTAACATCCTGCTCCCAAAAAAATTAAGAAGGATGAACCCTATATGTGCCAAAAAAATTAGTTGTCCCATTTGTAAGTGGAAGTCAACTTGGGTTAGGATTTTTGCATGTCCTCTTTGTATGTCCAGGATGAAGACATCTAGTGCAATGATATATTTTTTTGTTGTGGAATTGTGATTCCTTTCTATTTCTTCTTGGTCTTCCAGAAGGCCTAGCAGTGACTGGGGGTAAAAGCAAGGGTTGAGCAGTAAGATTCTCAAACGTATAGTCATTCAGGTGAGGCATATCAATTGTCACCACTGGAACCATGCTCCGGGCATAGATTTTTTCTTGGGATGAACGTTTGTAACACTCTTCAACATAATCATAAACGTTTCCCCCTATGGTCTTAATGGCTGCACAAGCATGTGAGCATGGAATCCCTAACATTTGCCAAGTTCCACAGCTACATTTGTGTAGGCCAAGGTCCACTCTTTGGTCTCCACGTGATGTGTGCACGCATATTCTTCCCCCTCCATAATTCTCACAGTGCATGTACCTACCGAAATACACATGCTCCAATACTTTTGCCTCTATTTTTGGCCCAACGCAATTACTCCACTTAGTCATTGCTGCATATGATGCATGCATCTTTCTTGCTACTTTCTCCCGGTGCTCATGGATCATTTGGGCCACGTTATGCTTCCTCTCCCTTACCATCCAAGCATTAAAAGATTCAGCTAAATTAGTTGTTATGTTGTCCCACCTTCTATATGGGAACTTGCTCAATGCCCACCTATCCACATCACCTTGATTGATAACCCACTCATATAACTCATGAGACATGGTTCTGAGATCATCCAGCGCATGATCAAACTCATCCGCAAGTCTTGCATAAGCCACTTTATCCAGTACCTTTAATGCATCTTCCTTTGAATTTTCACTTGTCCTTCTCCGACCTCTGTTTAATTTCATATATTCAGAGCTAAAGTTCTCCTTCACATGCCTATAACAGTATGCATGCCTTTCACCCCTAAATATTGCTTGCACAGCACCAATTATAGAATTATGTCTACCTGACACAATAGTCAGTTGCATTGAACCAACAATTTGTTTAATCTTGTGAAAAAACCACGTCCAGTCATCAAGATTCTCTCCCTTCACCACTGCTATTGCAAACGGCAACATCTCATTATCCGCATCATATGCCGAAGCTGACAGTAACGTCCCCTTATATGGACCACTTAAATGAGTACCATCAACATATAATATAGGCCTTGCACCGTTCAAAAAACCCTCAACACATGCACCGTATGCAATGAACACACGCTCAAATCTATTACCAATGGAGGCCCATTCAGCAACCGTTTTGTCATCAGTTTCCTTCAACCTTTCACATAACCATGGTATTAACATATAGGACTGTTCCGGTTTCCCATGTATTTCTTCCATTGCCTTTTCCTTTGCTCTATATGCCTGACAATATGTAAGCCTCACACCATACTCCCTCTCCAACATCTTCCTTATCTCAGTGGGCCGTTTTTCAGCATGGTCCCTTATCTCTTCAACTATTACTGATGATGTCAACGCAGCACTCCCACCATAAGTCACAATCAAATTGTCTTGGGCTGAATGAATGTGCTTATTGCAAAATGTAGTCACACGTAATAGATGACTGTTCTTTCCAACAGCATTTGCACATATCTTCCAAGGACACCCTTCTACTTTACACCTCACATTCATCTTCTCCTTACTATTCCTGATATATCTCGCTGCAAACTTCTCTGCAATACTGAACCTGTACACAGCTTCCCTAAAAGCAACAGCATGTGGAACATATTGGCCCACTCCTACAAACACTCCTGCCCATTTCGTACAATTCATCTCGCCCGTCAGTCTTCCCTGACTCTCTGAACCACTACACTTGCTTCTCTGACTTGATCCGCCTCCTTCAAAAGTTAGGCATTCAACTCCATTCTCAACATTCACTGGCTCATGTTCATCACCAATGGTCGTTTCAAATGTATTCATGTATTGTGAAAGTCCAAATAAATTCTCACTCCTGCCACCATAATACCAAGTTAGGACAGCTATATTCAAACGACAGGTTTGAATAAAATAACATGTCTACATATCTAAATAACAAGTCCGCATATGGTTATTACAACTTTACTAACTAAAATAACAAGTCTACATCTACAAACAATTCCTTGCTCAATTAACAAGTCCGTATGTGGTAATTACAACTTGAGTTACTCATATAACAAGTTTCCATATAGAAACTACTGGTTAGTAAAATAACATCTACATATCTAAATAACAAGTCCGTATATGATAATTATTACGTTGAATTACAAGTCTACATATGGAAATCTCTGCTTATGTCTAATAACAAGTCTGCATTTCTAAAACACAAGTTTACAAATGGAAATGACATGTCCACTATGTTCAATAACATGCTTGCATTTACTAATTACAATTTAGGACTGCAACACCATTAGCTTCATTACAATATTTCTATACGAATTACCAACAATATATTAGTAAATAACAAGATTCAATTGGAAAACATAACCACTTACACGTCTGGATCATTCCTTGCTCTAGGTTCCCTATCATTCCCTTTCCCTCCTACATACACATGACCACTGCTGTCATTATATCTAAACAAGTTGCTGATATCACCATCATCACAAAGATCAATCAATGTACTCTCATCAAATTTAACTTTATACTTAATCTCATATCCACCACCATCATTGCCTATCCACTGTGAAATTATTCCACACAACTCGTCTACTGTTATCCATTCTTTTATACTGGTTACCCTTACACTCCCTCCAATATATTTAACTATCCCTTCACCATTTGCTTCAAAATGTCCACCAATGTGCACGTAACAGAACAACTCCTTCCCACAGCTTCTTCGGTTATTGAAATCCATTTTTCATACTAATCTGCAGCAAAAATTTACGTTTAGTCAGTACGTTAGCTTCACTAATAAATATTTACTCATTTATTCCATCGACTCAACCATTTACATACCAAATTAAAAACCCGTGACCTCCTGTCTTCCCAACATCACTTTAGGGCTTCACAACTTCACTTTAGGGCTTGACGACTTCAACACCGAAAATCATGGTATCGTCATTCCCTCATTCCGCGGCAACACCTCAACGTTCACGGTCAAACTAACGGCCATTATCCAACCTACACTCTGCCAAACCACTACACTCTGACCCCTTCCCCATCGCAACCAGCACCGTGCACTACAAATGACAGATGACCGTTCAGACTACGAAAACAAAAATATCCCACCTCCAACTAACCACAACCTCCTACATTGTGATATCTTTCATCTTCAACTACACCTCCCATTCCCTCCCTTCCTCCAGCCTACTCACCCACACAGCAGAGATGAAGATGGAGAATGTGACGATGTGTAACTCTTACGGGGAACAATACAAGAAGGGTTTACTCAGTAAGTTACTCGCATTATTGCCAATGTTAGAAGATCCCAATATCACACATACTCGTTCGGCTCATCCTACTCCACCAGCTCTCCCGCCACCCATTAAAATCCTGGTCTCTGCCTTCATTAACAGTCATGATGAGTGAGGGGCATTTCAGCCATTTTCCTTACATTTCATAATTGCAAATTGGGACCGGGTCCTCTGCAGCAATTTCTCAAATTCAGGGTCCCTGATTGCCATTTTATATATTGGGGGGTCTTTATTTGCAATTTTCCCTAAAATTTTTAATCTGAAAAATTTCCGGGATTTTCCTTTATTTTTTTTCTTTTTTGTCCTAATTCAATTTCATTCATTTGCCATCTCCCTTCACTAAAGCAATATGGTTTGGAGATTTGTCAATTTAGCTTTTAGGTTCCAATTTTGATGATTTCATCCTTTGGGTCAAACGAACTTTTATTCAGCTTTGTAAAGAAAATCACCTATACATTGCTTATGAAATCATCGGTCCTCTTAATATCATTTGGAGGAAAAGAAATTTGGCTCCTCATCAAGGGGTGAGAATTTTCCCAATTGCAGCTATTTAAGAATTTAAGCATATCAGTTCTTTTTTTAATTTTGCTTTTAAGCATTGCTTCCAGCTAATAAGTCATATCAATCTAATAAGGATCATTTGGTCTTCAGTCCTAATGGTTGGGATGTCCTTTTCTTCAAATACAAAAGGAAGAAAATTCATTATTGCTAGGGAGTAATTTGTTATTCTGGTCAATACATTAAAAAAAAAAATTTCAGAGAAACACTAATTTCCATTCAAAATGTCTGCGAGAGGGTTGTATAACATATATTTTAATTTTATGAGAGATTTATACAATTTTCAAAACACTTGAGTAAAATATAGGAGTACTTAATTTATTTTACTGAAAAAAACTTATTTAGTTATACTCAATAATTTTATTTTCAATTACCTTCACAAGAAGTTACGATTTTTAATTTAGTGAACTAAAAGCAAAAATTTTTTTTATGGATTTTCGAGAAATTTAATGTCCCCTCCCCAATTAACCTAAACCAATTGGCAATAAATATTTAGGGAATATCTAAAAGCAATGGGGAAAACCAACATTAACGCTCGAAATAATATGCGGCAACCGTAATTTCCTTTCTTGATTTTAAACATTTATTTTGTCACGGACAAAGGGAAAAGAATAATAACATTCTTATTTTTGTAAATATCTTTTATATTTTAAATTTAAAATAATTTTTCCTCCCTCCTTTCTTTTTTTTTTTTTTAAAAATAACTATTAAAATCATGTCTTTCAAAATGTTAGTAAAGTTTTGTTAAAAATAACAAATTTGTAATTTATATTTCAATTATATTCTTATTTATAAAGAGAGTACATTTGAGACATAATTAGTGAAAATTTATTACAAAGATAATAAGTGCATATATATTTAATGGGGTGATAATAAAAAGATCAAATTAAAATTTCAGACAAAAAGAACTTGTTTCTTACATTTAGAATGTTACTATGAAAGAAATTATTTCTTATAAAAAGAAATGAAGGGAGTAATAAATAATAATAAGAATATAATAGCTCTGCAATGTCATTAATGCTAAAAAAAATAGATAGCATAATATAAGTTGGCACAAAACTTAGGTCAAAATTTATATTCATTAATTGGATCAAGTTCTCTAATTATATTTGTTATTTATTATTGTTAGTTGTTAAAATAGCATTTGCACTTATAAATTCATTTATGAACACTTATAAAATTTTACATATCCTCTTATAATGTAAGTTAGGATATATATAAATTTTTACATGAACACTTGTTATTTTGCTATTAGTAGTTATTAAACTATGTATGTGCACTTATAAGATCATCTATGAAATATGGACATTTGTTATTATGTTATGCTTAATTGTTAAAATGCCTATGTTCATTTATAAATTCATCTATAAACTTGACTTTACAAATAGGGTTAAACAACAGTTTGTCCCGAAAGTTTTTAAAAAGGAGATGTAGGTATCTGAAAATTTTTTTGGGGGTAATTTTGTCCTAGAAGTGGTAAAAACATAGTAATTTTACTCTCTCGTAACATACTCAAACGGTCAACTAACATTGACGGGGTTAAAAAGCACTTTTGCCCCAAAAATTTTCAAAATGAGCTACGGGCATCCAAAAGTTTTTTTTTAGGTGCAATTTTGCTTTAGAAGTAGTAAAAACATGGCAATTTCGCCCTACTTAAAATTTTCATTTAACTCTTATATAATATATCAACTTATAAGTTAAGTAGATAAGTTTGAGAGAAAATAATAAATATGAGAAGCAAAGTGGACTAAAATCTCATATTTAGGATCAAATTTAACTCCCAACTAACTCTTGTATTAAAGATGAATAGTATTTATTTATATTTTTATTAAATTTTTTGTCATAGTTATAATACTTTTCAATTTTATTTTTTATATACAAACTAGACATATATTTATTTTAGATGTTGCATGGAGTTTTTGAAATGATCACTTGAGTAAATAATTTATCCAAAAAAAAAAAATACTACTTACAAATTTTTCTAAAATTTTATGTTGATATATTATTTTACCCTAAGACGCCACATCACAATCACACTGAAAAAACAAAAAACCAAAAGAAACCTCTTTTTCCTTTTATCGTCATCATTGTTGGTGTTCATAAAAACATGACCAAGCAAGAAAAATAACCATAAAGTCAGAACAAAAATTACTAAATATGTAGGCGAAAAAATAAATACAGAAAAAATAAAGCTTTCCCCCTTCATCGTCATCAACATCCATAAACATTCAAAAAATAAAAAACAAACCAAATCAAACCAGAAATATCATTAACCCTTTGGTTGATAAATAGTACCAAAAATGGTAAGAGAATATACCGACATAAAATATAAAAAAAAATTATAAACAGCACCTTTTTAATAAGTTATTATTTATTTGAGCGGTCATTTCAAAAGGACAATACAAGATGTAAATTAAACATATGTCTAGTTTTTATATAATAAATAAAATTAGAAAATATTATATCTATGATAAAAAGATAAATGAAAATATAGATGAATGCTCTTTATTCTTAATATAAAAGTTAGTTGAAAATTATATTTGGTCTTAAATATGATATTTTAATCTACTTTACTTTTCATATTTATCATTTTCTCTCAAACCAATTTAGTTAATCTCTAAATGAATATATTATATAAGAGTCAAGCGATTAATTTAGGATGGGGTGAAATTAGTACCGTTTTTACTACTTTCGGGACAAAACCGCACAGAAAAACAATTTTCACATACCCACAGCTCGTTTTTAAAAATTTTTGTGGCAAAAATACCTTTTCAACATGGTCAACTAATGCTGACCATTTGGATCCGTTAGGACAGGAGAAAATTGCGATGTTTTTACCACTTTTGCAAAAAAAAAAAAAAATTGCACCAAAAAAAATTTTTTTAGCTACTCACATCTCCTTCTTAAAAACTTTTGGGATAGAAATGCTGTTTAACCCTTATAAATACAAACAATTGAATAGAAAATTTGTCCTATAAATTTTTGGAAAAATAGCAATAAAAGACTCATGAAATAACAAAACAGTAAATTAGACACCTGAATAGAGAAAATTGCTTGGAGAGGCCAATGCAATTATCAAATCAAGCGTAAAAGACCAAAAACCCCTTTTTCCTTCTTCTCTTCTGATTCCTCTCCCTCTCATATTCCTTCTCTTTCCTCCTTCCTCTTCCTTCTCTTTCTCCCCCCGCCCTCTATTCTTGCTCCGCCGCACCAACTCTTCTCCCTCTTCCTCCACTTCTGCTATTTCACGGCGGCGGCTACGACACGGATTGAAGCGTTCACAGTGGCAAACTCGAGATCTTCTCCTGTGGCTTGTTTAGTGAAGGCGAACTCCGGATCTCCACCTTCAGCGTGTTACAGACCCTTCAAGTTCTCAAGCTTCCATGGTCTATGATTTATGTTCACCCATCAACAACAATTTCAATTTGATTTCCATTTTCATTTACACGATCTTAAATGATTCTGATGTTGTGATTGTGGTTTTGCGATTGATGACTTAGGTTGGTGTTGGATTTTGGTAGTGGTGCTTGTTTTTTTTTTTTTTTAATTTTGATTTGTTCGAATGATGTGCCTGACAACATGCCAAGTATGAAGCAATTGGTGATGTATTTGGAAGGAGAAGTGGAATTGCCAAAGAGTTTGAAAAAACTAGGCGGAGGGAATGAAAACCGTGAAGGGTTCGATGAGTTCTTATTTGATTCATTTGCATCTTCTTCATCTGGGAAGATGAGTGCTAGTTTTTATACTGGACAAAGAGAGACAAATGATACTCATTTTGCTTCTTTTGATACTAATCCACCTCTTTCTCTTCTCCATGCTATAGGAGAAACAAGGTGATGATGATCAATGATAGATACTTAGTATTGTACTGGGACTTCTCGTTTTTTATTTGAATTTATTTGTTGTAGAGAGAAAATTTTGATGATGGTGCTGATTTTAGCCAAAGTTATAAACAATCTATGATAGATTTTTAGTTTGGGTTCTCGAGACTAACAAGTGATGTGCTTATTGAATGAAGAATTTTGCTCATTTCTATGCTTTGTTCAGACAGTTGGTTCATGATTAAGGGGTATTATTTTTACAATTTAATTGGCAATGACAAGCTTAGTATAAAAAATAACAAGTGTTGAAAAGCTATTCAAAATAATTTAAGTTTTAGCGAAAATTATTATTATTTCTAGAATTTAGTTGGCAATAACAAGTTCTTCATGCCAAATAACAAGTTGTGAATATTAAATTACAACAATATTATTACCAATAACAAAAAACCAGTATGTATTTGACAGCAACCATTTTTTGCAACATTCAGTGACAAGTACACATTAAGATGATCTGTCCATTTAATGTTCTCTTGTCACCAGAAATATTACTTACAAAAAGTACTATGCAATTATGAGAACAAATTCAAATTTTGTTTGGGTAATATGTAAAAATCCACAGAATGATTGAAATCTTAGAGGAGATTAGGTATTTCGTTGGCCAAAAAAAAAAAGAAAAGAAAAGGAGCAGATTAGGTATTTGTACGATAAAAGCACTACAAAAAAAAAAAGCATATTAGCGACAGAATTTGCAACGGAAAAAAATTCCGTCGCTGATTTCCGACAGAATTTGCGATGGAAACAAATTCTGTCGCTAGTTTCTGACAGAATTGCGACGGAAATTCCATCGCTAATTTTTTTGACGGATTAGTGATGGAATTTCTGTCCGTCGCCAATCCGTCAGAAAATCAATCAATAAATATTTAGCGACGGAATTTTTTCCGTCAGAAATTTTCGTCGCTAATTCTATTCCTTCGCAATTCCGTCACTAATTTTAAATTTTTTTATTTTAAATTATAATCTTACAAAAATTTATATAATAACAATTAAGAATATAATGATTTTAAAACATTTTTAATTATAAAATAAATTGATATATTTGTGGAGTTAGTGTTAATGAAGATATCGTCATTATTCATGTCATCATTATGTATACACTGAAAATAGAAAGACAATTTCTTAGAAAACTTGTTTATATTTTGTTAAAATAAATTCCTCTTGATTATTAATAATAATTAAAAAATATAATAAGAATATTAATAACTTTCTTATACAAACTGAGATAAGAAAGAAATAATTTTACCATATGTAAAATATATTGAGATATATAATATATGATAGAAATTCAAAACCAAAAAATGAATTTATATGAATGCAAACTAATATTAAAGTGAATTTTGAATTTCAATCATTAAAAAATAAAATTCAATCATGATATAATTAATACCCATGATATAGATTGATTTTGGTCTTCAATACAAAAACAAATGGTATATGCAAAGAATTTTAAGAAAATAAATTACATAGGATATATATACAAGTAGGAGAATTTTGTTTATCATAATCTATTCAAATCATTTAATCTTTTATATAGAATAATTTATTAGATTTTATTATAGTAGTTATTTATTGAATAACAAGATTTTTTGACTAATTATAAATGATTTTCTTTAAATATATAAAACACATATAGATGATATAATATAATGTAATATAATACATATATAATTAAATTGTATATCTTATCAAAGTCAATTAAAAAATAAATTTAAAAAATATTTATAAAAAATTATGTATGATTTAAAATTCAAAATTAGTGTCATTAGAAATTAAAGTTATATTAAAAATATTTTTTAAAAAAATAAAACATTATATAGTAAAACAAATATTTAAAAATTATTTTTTCATTAAAATAGTTATGATTAAAATTATCATATAATATTTTCTAGTTTTTAATAATATATATGTATATATAACTGTTTGTGTAGAATAATATTATATATATATATATTTAATTTTACATAATAAGTTAACAGGTTCATTACAGCTCAACTAGTAAAGCCGCACGTGCTCACAGATGAGGTCCTGAGTTCAAGCCATGGAGAAGTCACTTTGAGGAGGGAATTATGTGGTGACGACATGTGGCAGCACACGTGGCAGGCAGATGTGAAGTGGCAGCAACATGTGGAGGCGATCTCTAGTAATAACGTGGTAATTGGTAGAGGTGCCACGTGGCATTTTTTAGTTTAAAAAAAAAACGGGTTAGCGACGGAATTTGCTAATCTGTCACTAATCAATTAGCGACAAGGGAATTAGCGACGAAACAAATTTCGTCGCTAATCTGTTCGCTAATCCGTCACTAATTCCGGGGCTAAATAAAAAATTCCGTCGTTAAATTCTATCGCTAAAAGCATATTTTTTTGTAGTGAAGTATGGGGTTGAAAATTTTGACTGCAAATTTGTATTACTATGATAAACACTAAAATCAAATATGAATGATTCAACGTGATAATTCCATGCCTATTCAAAAGTTAATCTCATTGAAATCACACACATGCAGCAAACATTCCTCTTTCCATTTCTTTCATCCCACCCAACTTTTTTTCTCAACAACCAAACAGGGCAATACAAAATTTGGTATTCACAACTTGTTATTTGGCATGTAGGACTTATTATTGGCAACTAAATTATGAAAATGATATCAATTTCTGCTCAAACTTAAGTTAATGTGAATAGCTTTTCAACACTTGTTATTTTCCATACTAAACTTGTTATTATTTCCTATATTAGACTTATCCATAGCAACTAAATGGTGAAAATAATATCAATTTCTGTTTAAACTTAAATTATTATGAATAGTTTTTCAACAATTATTATTTCCTGTACTAAGTTGTTATTTCTCATACTAGATTTGTTACTTGCAACTAAATTGTGAAAATAATAGTACTTTCTGCAAAAACTTAAGTTAATGTGAATAGCTTTTCAACACTTATTGTTTCCCATATTAGACTTGTTATTTTTCATAATAGACTTGTCATTCACAACAAAATTGTGAAAAGAATACCAATTTCTTCTAAAACTTAAGTTAATGTAAATAGCTTTTTAATATTTGTTATTTCCTATACTAGACTTGTTATTTACTATATTAAACTTGTCATTCGCAACCAAAGTGTGAAAATAATGCCAGTTTATGTTAAAACTCAAGTTAATGTGAATATCTTTCAATACTTGTTATTTTCTATACTAAGCTTGTTATTTTTCATACTAAACTTGTCATTGATGGTGATTTAACTGATGCAATTCTATTGGCTCATTGTTATATTAGTAGTGATTCTAATGTTTACATATTCTATTGCTTTTTCACCATGCATAATTATGCTGTTTCTGCTATATAATAGTAGTTTTTTATTTGAGCTATGATAAGCATGAAGTTGGTCTTTCAGGCATGAATGGAGATTTTATTCCTTAAGTCATAGATATATTATATCAACATGAGATGAGATTGTGGAATAAGGAGAGATTATGGATAAGGAGAGACTTTATATGAAAAGTGCTATATTAGCATTGCATGTTTTGCGGAAGATTAAATATGGAAGCTCCACGATTAATATGATTTCATTTCTCCCATTGCAAATTAATGGGTTGGGACAAATATAGAAGAAAGTTATAGTTTTGGAGCAAGTAGCCAAGTAATTTTATGGATTGCATTAATGATGGCTTAATAGAATGACCATGGAGAAGGATAAGAAAGAGGAAGGAGAGTAGGAGGAAAGAGAAGGAAGGGGGAGAGAGAGAGGAAGTCAGAAGAAAGAAGGAAAGGCTTTTTGGTCTTTTAGGCTTAATTTGATAATTGCAATTTACGACCAGGTTTTTCCAAACAATTTTGTTTGTTTAGGTGCCTATTTTGCTGTTTTACTATTTTAAGGGTCTTTTAATGCTATTTTTCCTAAATTTTTCTTAATATAACTCAAACTCATTATTTGATTACATGGGTACTGAGCCTAGAGCTGGTAATATGGGTCAAACCCGCGAGTCTAACCCGCTAACCGGCAAAAAATAATGGGTTAGGGTTGGCTAAAAGCCGACCCGACAGTAAACAAATTTTTCTAACTCGCTCCACTAGGACTGCAACTCGCTGCCGGTTAGTCCACCAACCCGCGGGCTAACCCACATTTATTTTTTTTATTTTTAAAATTTTTAAAAATTATTATTATTGTATTATTGTATATAATATTATATCTAAAAAATTTTAAAAATATCTATATAATTTATTTGGTACTTCCAATCAAATATTTTAACCAAAAAAAAAAATCTCATTATATTTTTTTATATTGAATAAGAAAAAAAATATTAAAAGATAAAAAATTTTAAAAAAAAGTAAATAATTGTTGGCGGGTTAGAGTTGGCTAAAAGCCAATCGGCCTTCAAACAACACTTTTCAACCTGACTCATATGAATTGAACCCACTACGGGCCAACTCGCAACTTGTGGATTGGCCTGTATTATCACCCCTAAGTTTGAGCCTGACATAACACATTCACCGGCATCCCTTTCTTTCAATTATTTATATCTCCAGCGACAGCACGTTTTTGAGCTAAGCACATGTAGACGTTAGTTCAAACATCAGTTTAGATCCTTTGTGTTTATCCAATAAAAATGCATTTGATTAATTTAGATAAAGATGAAAAAACAAAGATGTTAAGATATAAAAATGGGATGTGAATTTTAAATAAGGAAGTAAATAAAGTCGTAATTTGTTGCCACTGTTCTTAAATATAGAAATGCATAATACAAATTTTTTTTATAAAGATTTTGATATAACGGTTTTACAAGTGTCAACAATGTATGTCCATTTTGCAAATAATATTCTAAAATCTATTTAGGAAGTGTCTTTTATGATGGTCCCAATAGATCTCCGTATATGCTTTCTGCGTTGGCGCGCATTACAACATATATGAAAGAAGTAACTTCCAATTCTATAATCGTCACAAAAAAGGGAAAATAATTGAAGAGAAATGATGGTAAGCATAAGCAAAGACACTTTTTCCCAAAAACAAAAAGTCTAATATGATTGTTGCTTGGTACAATTTGATCTAATTTTAATTTCCACCCTTGTAGTTTTAAATGATAGCTTTTAGCCCTTATAATTTAATAAGAACTTGGTTTGGGTTTAAGTATAGAAATAAAAACCAAAACTACTAATTAAAAATATAGGGACCATTTGTTAATCTCAGACAAAAAAATTATAAAATCATAGAGATAAAAATTAACAATTTAAAACTGT
Source organism: Neltuma alba (assembly GCF_004799145.2). NCBI lineage: Eukaryota > Viridiplantae > Streptophyta > Magnoliopsida > Fabales > Fabaceae > Neltuma > Neltuma alba. Next base: position 181,502 of record NW_021632654.1, on the reverse strand, counting down.
AGAAAACAAAACCAAAATTAAATGAAATTATAAGGAGGAACAACTGTATTAACTCAAAAAATTATAACGATCAGCTAACAACTCAATCTTCTTACTTTTAGGGGATCTTCGATGCCACTTTGGATACAAAAACAAAACTTCAAAATGTCCAACGCTATGGATTTGGGATCCGCCCATGGTGCATTGCAGGGCTATCACTAAACATTAATGGCCTTGACATCATTTACACTATCTTGATATTTCTTTGTTGCGACATATAATATAAGATCTCAATTAACTTGTATTTTAAATTTATAATTTTTTTCTCAAAATATTCTTATTAATTGTAAAGAGGGTGGTTTATGGAAGCCAAATTATATTTATTACAAATAACCAATTTAACTAATTTTTGTAATATTTCCAAATTAATAATCTAGCTCTTATATTAAGCATCAAATATAGTAATATATATAAACTCATGCACATTTATTATATAGGAAAAATATATCTTTGCTTCTCCAGCTTTATAAAATATCTTGATTTGATTCGTTAATTTTATAAAGCGCTCCCTTTGGTTTAAACCATAAACATCAAATCTTTGAAGGGGCCGGGCTTGATTTCATTTAATACATGCATTTGTTTCATTTTTTTTTTTACCCCTAATTACATTAATTATATGTTTTTCTCATATCTTTTTTTTTTTAACTAATTTTTCTCTCCTGTCTCTTTTTCCGCTCTTTTTCTCTTTCACTTATCCTCTCCATAAATAAGGATATTTTAAAATAATAAGTTACATTTATTTTATATATTTATTATCTTTCACTAATTTTAACTGACTTTTTTAAGTCACATGATTTAGTTAGATGCTAGCATTCCGGAGTGCCTATTTTTCAGTTTTCCAATCCTAACACCTTAATCTTTTTATAATTTTTTGTACCAATCATTGCTCTTTTTCTCTTAAAAAATGTTTAAACTTAATATGTCATGATAATGTTTTGTCAATATATAAAATTTTAATATAGGCATTTTTCTTAATCAAATTAATGATGTTAGGGTTGACATATTTGTCAAAATTTTGGTTTTTCCCAAAACAACCTTTTAAATCATTTGTATTGAAACTACTTTTTAATGCAAATTCTTTTAACATGTGTAATTAATGGGGATATTATAAAAAAATAGTCATAAGTATAGGGGACAAATAGATTGAGATCTTTTTAGGGTCAAATTCAACTCTCCAACTAGCTCTTATATTAATGGTAAATAATAGTAAAATTAAAGGACTAAAATAAAATTTTATATGTAAAGTTACAAGATCAAATATCCACTTCTGATTAATGTAGAAGCTTCAAACTCATAACCACGTACCGCTGTTTAGAGTGTTGTGCTAAAGGCTGATCCCCGTCTGGCCAAAAAAAAAGAAAAAGAAAAAGGAAAAGAAAAAGCTGATCCCCAAAAGCCACATTAGTTTTTTAGGCCAAAGAAAAACTATATTACGATTAATAATGGGGTTGCCTTATGAGTGATAAGGGGTCTTCTTGAACGAAGGATTACAACCCACTTCTAAAAACATTAAATTATAAATAACTTTTTAATCGTAATTTATGAAATATAAAATAAATATGTGATGTGAATTTTGTTTTAATTTACATAAAACGTACTTATAAGTAATTATAATCGCCAACCAAATGAGGACTTCTAACCAATTGTCTAAGTGAAAAAATAATAAAATAAATAAAATAAATTTCAGCTTAAGGCTTAAGCCCTCATTTTTGGAATCATTGGAAGGACTCTCGTGGTAAAATAATTAACTACGATTTTCATAACCATCAATATAAAAGTCTCCATGGCCATTAATAGTTATATCGCCTCTAGGACTTCTAAAAATCTAAAAATTTATAGATACAGCCCATAATTATAGTTTTTTACAGCGACATGGACATTGAATGTACAGGAGCAAATGAAAACATGCAAGGTAGAGAAAGAGAGCTAAGAAACGAGGCTGAGAAATGAGGGCTGGTAGGAGATAAGGACGAAGAGAATAAGAAGGACGAAGGCGACGCCCCAGGGGGAGCCTCCGGCACGGTGGATGGCGGCGGGTTCAGATCCCGGCATGGGAAAGTTGAGCTAAGTACCTGAGGAGAGGCAGTGAACGACAATGATCAGCACCAACGGCGAGATCATGAGAAAGCGTTGAAGCAGCTCGGAGGCTGTGGCCATGACGGCGTCGTAGATAATGTAGGTGACGGATCCACAGATAAGGGCCGTGGCAGCCACCAGAAGCCAGTGCTCTGTGAAGCTGAAGCTTGAAGAAGCCATGGTTGGTATCACAGAGAGTTACTGAAGATTGGAGGAGATGAAGTAATATTAAAGTGAAACTGTAAGAGTGGTCTCCATTATGCTGTGAAGTGTGAAGAAAACTCATGGCGGTACGTACTATGCCAGCTGTCTTCTTTTGGGTTTATGCTGCTCAATCAATGGATGACTGAGGCTGTAATTTTCCGAGGGAGAAACAGAGAAAGTATAATTAAATTTCCAGTAATGATAAGTTTTAAAGTAAAACATGATAACAAATTTCAACTTGTCACTTATCATCAAAACTTTTTAACAATTCTTTCTTTTCTAGGTATAAGTATTTTTTTATTGGATTTAATGTTGTTTGACACACTGCCGATCACTAAGTGTAGATATCTCTTCTGTCAGTTTTGATTTACTATGTTGTGAAGAACTAATCTCTTTTAGTAGACTCAACGCATATTGGTTTTTAACAATTATTTATTCATCCAGTCCTAAATATAAGACTCTTAGAACCGGAGGCGTACAATCTTCAGTAACTCATAATAATATCTACGATAGAAAGTTTTTGCAATACTTCTTACTTATGTAATTTTAACCATCATTTTTCTATCGTTTCATAGTTTGACTTGATGGTGAGAGCTGAGTAATTTAGTAGTATTCCCAATCAAGTAATGACAAAAAAAAAACTTCTGATTCTTAATATATGACATATTTAATTAATTTGATTAGATTAAAAAATTAGTTAATTTAATTACTTATAATAAACATAAAACATGTGTCCTAAAATGGCATTATTTTGGATGATCTTTCGCTTCAAATATTGTTGGAAATGAAAGAAGAACTCATCACCTTGTAGAGGGAGTATTAATAGTTGTTGTTTTGGGAGACAATAATAAATATAAAAGATAGGTGTTATATTTAGAATTAAGATCAACCCTCTAATAATGTGCTACCTTAATTAAGGACAGTAGGAGTTTTTTTTTTATCACTTATTTTATGTTGCTTCCGACCCTTAATATAAGAGCTAGTTGACTAGTTTAAGTATATTAAAAAAAATTAATTAAGTTAGTTATTTGCAATAAATAAATGTTATTTTTTCTAAAATATCCTTGTTAATCAAGTGTATTGATTAGAACTATTATTATTATAAGGACTATCTTAAAAAAATAGATACATATGAGAGAAAAAATGAATTAGAATCTTATATTTAAAACTAAAATACAAATCAAATGGGTTTTTATATTAAAAATCAGAGGTAGTATGTGATATTAACAGTTTAATTGGTATATTCAAATGGTCTTGTCCGTCTCTAATTATACAACAAAACCAATGCAATTTAATTTTTAAATTTATAATGTTCAAATTTGAGGTTTTATTTAAGAGATGTTGAATCTTTCATTACAAAGGCGGATTAATTTGGATTAATAGATATTTCCCGTTAATCAGATGGATTAAATGACTGAAAGAATATTTTATAAAATTAAATTAATAAATTTAAATTTTATATAAAGTTGAAACACCAAAATTATACTTTGACGTAAAGTTTTTAGATAATTTACATAATAAACTAGTGTGCCTATGCGTTACATAATCTAAAATTTAAACTATATTATTTATAATTTATAAAAAATATAATTTTTCTAATCCTTCCATTGTTTTAATTCAAACGTCATACAACTATTAATTTTTTTTTCTAAATTTATAATTTTTTATAAACTTTTTCTGTTAATAGCATACACATAAATAATTAATAAGAACATTTTTGAAAAACAGATATATCTTTTTATTAATAATTAATAATTTTATTAATTTTTATAAATTAGTTATTAATCTTACACATTTAAGACCAAGTAAGTAATATTTTTATTTAAAACAGTTTTTTTTTTTACCGGAATTAAAACAGTTTTTTTTATACTTACGTACGCAAATATTTTTCACTTTACTTTGAATTATATTCTGTCGTCATATTTTTAGCTAAAGTAAATTTCCATCCGTCACATCAACCGAAGCGGCACCCAATAATACGTTCTATGGCGTTACATGCAAAGGCATACATTCTGTTTTTACCGCACACACCCTCTCTCTCTCTGTAGAAGGGGTGCTTCGACTACATTTTTTAAAATAATTTTGCGAGGTTTGAGACGAGGATCTAATCGGTTTTTTTTTTTGTCTCAACTTACATAAAAATATATACATATTTTTTTTTAAAATTTGATGTTTTCCAAACACCCTCATTTGTAGAAATTCTTGTTAGTATCTCATGAGACACGTCATTTGCAAACTAATCAGTAAAAATGGGCTGGGGGTGTCCGCCGTGCCCCTTTCAACTGCCTCTCGTTTTTGGGCTCTTACCTAAATATTATTTTCATATCTTTACATCATTAGATTCTAAATAAAGTAAGTAAAATTTTGATATCTCATGGGCAAAAAATAGTTCAATTTTCAATTTTTTTATGATTTTTCAAAATATTTTAAGATACTGAATGCATCTAAAAAAATATTTCAGGATGCGAGACACATCACAAATATTTTAGGGTGCTGGGCACACATGACAAAATATTCTGAAATACTGAACACACCTTAACTCTAAAACAAAAGATGTGTATTTAGGAAAAATTAATCTTTTAATTCTTTAATTTTAAATTCACTTATAACTCAATCTCTCAATTATGACTTTGTGTGATTCAAACCCTAAACTTTTAACTCTCTCTTATGACTCTCTGCTTATCTTATGAACTTTTTATAATAGTATCCTTGTATCCATAACGCAGTTTTGTGTGGCAAAAGTGGCTTCCAACTCAGCACTCTACATGGTTTTTTCTAAATAAAATTTAAAAAAAGAAAAAAGGGTTGGAGCTCTAATTGAATCCACCCAAATAGTAAGAAAGAGAGCTTAAGATCCTTCTGGATTCTGCAGGTAAGGCCGTGAGGAATATCTGTTGGCGGCAGCAAAGGAGGAACAGCAAAAAATCAGTTCGAGTCGCGTCACAAGGACACTGTCCTTGAGAGATATTCCGCAACCCTTTGGTGTAACAGGAAGCGGCACTTCTCAGGATCAAACGAACCCTTCTTGCGAAGCAAGGTGGTAGAACAGCAAAAGCAGTCGTAACACCAGAAAGACAGAAGCAAAGAAGAGGAAGAGGACGGTAGTGGATTGTCTCACGCTCTCTGAACAATCCCTTATATAGACGTGAATGGCCACTCTATAGGAGAACGCGTCCCTCCGTTTTGCTGAATAGGTGTGACGGAAACGACGCAAGGTTCCGTTGGAGATGGAATGATGTGAACGTTGGTGCACACAACGTTCGAAATCACTCCGCAGGACGTGTCCGGTTGGCCACAAAAGCAAGGCAGCAACCCTTTTTATTTTTAACACGTCCAAAATAAGACTTTTCTGGTAAGCAAAATTTTTATTAAAAATTTAACAAAAGTTTAATTTAATTTTTTGTAAAATGAGGCGTTACCACGTCTAATTCACACAAGGGGGGAATTACCAGTTTTCAACTGCGTTTCTCTCCTGGTGGCCCGTTGTTGTGTGCGCGAGGCCCACTTTCCTCTTGGCCCATTTACCCCCCCAAGGATGTTTGATCTCATTTATACACTCAGTCTTCTTCTCATCTTTCCCATGTGGGACTTTATTTGACACACATTGCAATGTTTTCACAACAATATTAGAGAGAAAAAATGCTGAGAGGTAAAGCCTTGGTGGAGGATACAAACATGCCTATAAAGATACAGATGCAAGCCATGGCTTCTGTTTTTAAGGCTCTGGATCTCTTTGATGTTATTGATTGTAAATCCTTCGCTACCCATATAAAGAAAAAGTACTCGTACTATGTTTAATATATGATCTAATTTAAGAGCTGATGTTAGTCCTATATGTAAGACCTATTTCACATGTTTATTAATTTTTTTTAATTAACCCTATTGATATTCCCTTAATAATAATCAAGTAAGAGAGAGAATGAGGGAATTAGAAAAGATGATTAGGGTGTTTTGGAAAAAAATATATTACTACCTCCGGTCCTTAATATAAGACTCCGTTTGACTTTTAGTTTGATTCTAATTATAAGATCCAAATCCATTTTGTCTCTCATATTTATGTATTTTTTTTCCAAGATAATCCTTCTAATAATGATAGTTCTAGCCAATACACTTAATTAGCAAGGATATTTTAGGAATGACAACACTTATTTATTACAAATAACTAACTTAACTTACTTCCTTAATCTTTTCAAATTAGTCAACTGGTCTTATAATTAGGACCGGAGATAGTATATTAACTAATTTAACTAACATCCTTAATCTATTTAAATTAATTAATTATATATAATATCAAGGACAAGAGGAGTATCAACTTTCTCTTTCTCTTTCTGTCTTTCTTCTGAAACCTGATGAATCTGATGAAATTATTGTGTTTTGTGTGGTGTTGGACTTTGGTACTAGATTTGGGTGTGGATGGCAGTGCGTGGTGGGATCAAGTTTTGGGTGTCTCTTCACTCGTTCACAGGATATATATACAGCGGATCACACCTGTGGCTCGATGCGCTGTGCATCTCTATCTAGTATCTAGTGATCGTGCACATTATTCGGGCGGATTCAATCAGGCCACCGACTCTTCCTCGCGAAAGCCGCCTCCTCTCTCTGTTTTTTTTAAATATGTTATGAATATTATAACATGTGGATGTCTATCTCCTCTTCTTCCTCTTTCTCTTCCTCTCAACTTTATCATCAACTCCCACTACTTCCACTAGGCATTAATCTTCCACTACTCCATTACCTTTCCACTATGCCTTTAATCTTGTAACTCTCCCCCACTCATATTCATATGGTTTATTGTTTACTATCTATCATTTAAGTACAAATGTAACTTATGTGTAAGACTATGCCTATAAATAAGGCATGCTATTGTATTGTGGTGCAAGTGAAGCAATTGAAGGAATACAATATCATTCTCTCATTTTCTTGTTTACTTCTCTTCTCCAATCTACTTTCATTATTGGTTAATTTCATAACACGTTATCAGCACGAGACTCTACTATCTGAGTTCATGGCTTCTAGTTGATACACATTGATGTTTGGTTCGTTGAATGAAGATAGTTTGATCCGAACAGTTTGATAAGATTTCTCAAATTTATTTAGAGGAAATGATAGTTTTGCATCTTAACCATATTGATTCATTGGTAGCTGAATATTTTATTTATCGTATTGAGATATGAAAATTTTATTTTTATTTCTTACTTTTCTTATATTTTCATGATTCTACTATCCTTATACTTTTTGATTTGCTATGAGGTTTATGTTTATCTATAAAATTACTATATATGATTATCATCTCTGATATTGGTTAATTGTTGTCTTGGAAAGTAGAACGTTAAACATAAAAATGAATGGCTAATAGCCACTATATTCTTGATTTTGTGATTAGATGGTCAGAAGTCACATCACGTTTTAATGATTATTTGATAAAAGACCATCTTGTGGTAGTAACAGATGGCATGATAGGACTGTCACAATTTGATAATGTATATCAAAGTCCTGAAGATTGATGGTTAAAAACTCACGATACAAAAGAACTTCGTAGTTCTGAAAATTTTGTTATAATCCGGAAGACTAATATTTGAGAAAAATGATGGTATGCTATTGAAAGTAAGGAATATATCCATAAGAGTGATAAAGAATATGATAACATTGTATCAATGGAACTGATAACTAAAAGGGCAATAATCTTGGGACTTGACTATTGAATCATAACAGCAGAATTAGTAATAGCCCTATGATCAATATGATAAAATTATGAACAACTGTTATAACATGACCAGAAGTCATATAGACAAATATGTATCAATTCATTGAAAAGCAAATGTTAAAAAAAAAGGTTGTGGAATCAAAAAGATCATGTGATATTATGAAAATATCGAAGCTAATTCTAATGCCTCAAAACAATAAGTTGTGAAAAAAGATAGATGCCCAGAGTATATATAAAAATAGAAAACATATAAGTATATGCCTAGAAGGCTATGTGTATAATGTTTAATTTTTATCGGTCTTTAAATTTATTGTGATTTGTGAGAAACAAATGTTATAAGAATTTGATATTGTAATATTGATAAGTGTGTGATATAAAACTAAATAGATCAAATAGACTCAAGAGTTACTAGTTATATTTTTGTTTATTTATATCTTATATATGTGATCTGATTTAATATTAGTTTTGAACATTTTAAATGTCTATAGTACCTTGATCAATATTGAGAAGTTTTGAACGTTAAGTATTATTTGTACTTTATTTTTTATTTTTAAAAGTTCATTTTAAATGTTCTTCATCATTTTTGTGTGTTCTCTATGTGTATTACAAATTAAATTTATGATACTCATAATTATTTGTTATTATGTTAATGATATATTGAAATAGAGTTGTCTTTCATATTTTTCTTAAATTATATAGTTCCTGAAGAATTAGATGTAATAGTATTAATATAGTTCCAGAAGAACTAATACCGATTTTTCTTTATGAGCAGACAAAGTATTAATAGTCAAAAATATGACCCATAGATCTATATCACAGCTTTGGTTCTCCAAAGAGTATAAATGTTATAGTATAATTGGATCAAAGTCCGTAACTATATATGAACTAGGAAGTACTTAGGCTTCCAAGCAAAAGATAGGTTATTGGCTTTAACCTATTATATGTTAGCAACTGTTTATGAAATATATGAATAAAGGAATCATGTTTGATTGACTTAATCTTGAAGGAGAAAACTGTTAGAATACAAGTATGAATTGATATTGGATATATTTTTCATAAATGGATATCATCAATCATATATTATATTGAAAAGTTTATTATTGGTAACGAAACATGGTACAGTAAACCAGAAGTTTACTGATATAATTAGATTTATTGTTGGCATGACTTGTTTGATCATCTTAAAATATATAATTATTGAAGATTATGTATTGATATCCATTGATGAACCAGAAGATTCTTCCAAATAGCCAACATTTTTAAGAATTCGTATGTGCTATTTGTTCTCAAAGAAAACTTATTATAAAATATCACTAGTTATGTTTTGTTTTCGAATGGATCACTACATTTCTGGAAATATATATGGGCCCATTTAGAAGCACATAAGCCATACAAGTATTCAATATTTGATAGATGCATCTATATAAAATGGTAAGATGTGTGATTGATATTAATTTGCAACCTGAAGTTTGCAAGATTATTTAGATAAATATTTCCAAACTATGTGATTCCCAAAACTTGATTTTAAAGATGCTAGTGAATTTATATATCAGGCTTTTAATGTTGAAAAGCCTGCTTAACGAATTGATCTAGCAAAATCATTTGTTAATGCCTCTGTGAATAGTTTGATCAATATTTATGAGAACAAATTTTTCCATTTTAGTGTTGGCATATTTGATATATTGCAGCACTTATAGACATCAAGGCAACAAAATTCTCCCAATAAAATTGGCTTTTGGTCAGGAGCAAGATATTTTCCATCTAAAGATTAAAATGTGCAATATTTATTCTTACCAATCCACCATAATGCATATAGATGGATATTTAAAGAAAGTTGGGATAGATATTGGGTAAGAACCTCCTCCTTCTTGTTTGTTTTTAAATGGAACAAAATAATGTTCCTAAAAGAAACAAATGGATTTAGGAGACTTATATTGCATAATTAGTTGATTGTTATTCGACAAAATTTTTCTTACATGAGGGGGAGAAATTGAATAGCTGGAAAAGAGAATGCATGGAATGTATCATTATTATCAAATACAGATCCTCATATATATCAGTATGGACCAGAAGTTCATCAAAATTACATTCATGAAATACTACAAAATATTTTACTGACTTGAATGAAAATTTTTAAATATCTTATTCCAACTGAAAATGCTCCAATTATTTTAAATATTAAGACATGCCAGAAGCATGACATATTAATCGATTCCAATATAAATATCTTGAATAAAGAGGAGCACACAACTTAGAAATTGTATTAAGGAGGCATGTACTCTAGAAGAGTGTCAAGACATAACTAATTGTAAAACTCCAGAAGAGGTTTAGGTACTTGAAAAGGAAGAAAGAGATCTCAGCAAGTTATGTCACAAAAAAAAAAAATGGAACCGAAAAGGTAAAGTTGTCGACAATGATTTTCATAAGAATAACACATGATAAAAAGAGAATCTTACGTATAGATCTATCATACAAAGTAGATATAAATTTGGCCAAAAAGAAAAGGAAAAAAGAAAAGACGTGATGAAAATATTATTTTGATATGTGAAAATGGGCCCGTAGTCCCAACACATATAAAGTTTCTATAGAATATATAGAAGTTTATATGAAAATATAGATTTTCACATATAATTATGATGAGACATATTGCTTTGTGGTGAATATAATTTTACATATTTGAATAGTCTGGCAGTTATGAAATGTACCTGTTAGATATTATTATGACCCATGAATGAGGATCATTAATAGTGAAATTTACATGATAATCTTTGAAAGATTCAAAATATGCCAGGAGCATATACAAAAAAAAATCTTTCAGTATATGAAATATTATGAAGATTAAAATAATTTCAGTATATATAATCCATTTTATAGTTCTAGATCAAAATATATGAAATTTTCTGAAGGATTTCACTTGCCAAAAGCACACAATTCAAGTTTTTGAGAACAATGATTAAGTTAAATAAGTTGTGAGAAGCAATCAGGGCATATGTGGTATAACCGACTAAATAAATATCGGTTGAAGAAGTGATATTAAAATGATCCAATGTGTCCATGTATTTTATGAAAAGATATGAAAATGAGTTTGCTATGATTGTTTATGTTGATGACATAAATATTATTAGAACTCTTGAAGAGCTTACAAAAGCTATGGATTGCTTAAAGGAAGAATTTGACATGAAGGATTTGGGAAGAACAAAGTTTTGCTTCGAACTGCAAATTGAATACTTGAGAAATGAAGATTTTTGTATGTCAAATAATTGATACAAAAAAAGACCTTAAAGTGTTTTTATATGGATAAATCACATCCATTATATACTTTGATGGTTGTGATATTTGTTGAGGTGAATAAAGAATCTTATATATTTTGAGAAGGTGATGAAGAACTACTTGGTCCAGAAGTACCAAATCATAGGTCCAGAAGTACCATATCATATCTTATCAGTCATGCATGACGCCACATATCATTTGTTGTTAACTTACTAGTAAGATATAGTTCTTTACCAAAGATATTGGAATAGAATTCTAGATTTGTTTTTGATTTGCATGCTCGTAATTTCAAATGGAGTATTTATCTCACAATATCCAAAAAATGGTGAAATATATATTTAGCAAATTCGTTCAAATAAAAATTTAGCAGATTTGTTCACCAAGTCACTTCCTATTACAATATTTGAAAAGTTTGTTCATGATATCGAATGTCACAGACTCAAGGATATCAATTGATCTTATCAAGAGGGGGAGTTAATACACGCTGTACTCTTTTTTCCTTGTCTATGGTTTTTTCCCACTGGATTTTCCTAGCAAGGTTTTTAATGAGGCAGCATCAAATAGTGTATCAGTGAATGTGTACTTGTTTTCTTTTACTAGGTTTTTATCCCATAGAGTTTTTCCTAGTTGAAGTTTTTTGATGAGGCACATATCTTATATAATGGACATCCAAGGGGGAGTGTTATGAATATTATAACATGTGGATGTTTATCTCCTCTTATTCCTCTTCCTCTTCCTCTCAACTTCATCATCAACTCCCATTACTTCCACTAGGCATTAATCTTCCACTACTCCATTACCTTTCTACTATGCCTTTAATCTTGTAACTCCCCCCCACTCATATCCATATGGTTTATTGTCCACTATCTATCATTTAAGTACAAATGTAACTTATGTGTAAGACTATGCCTATAAATAAGGCATGCTATTGTATTGTGATGCAAGTGAAGCAACTGAAGGAATACAATATCATTCTCTCATTTTCTTGTTTACTTCTCTTTTCCAATCTACTTTCATTATTGGTTAATTTCATAACAAAATATAAATTTTACTCTCCTCGGTTTTTTTATTTTTATAAACAACAATTATCATCATTATCTTATCCCTAAATATAATCACTATTTATAACTTATCTTAAATTTTTATAGTAAATTTTCCATTTTACCCACACTAATTATTTATCTTAATACTCAATATATTTATTATCTCATTTCCTAAATCATTAGCTCTCTCCATCACATATTCTCTTTTTTCTTTTGTAATTTTTTTAATATAATAATTTTTTTATTTTCTTTGTTATACTTTTTATCCTATACATAAAAGAGATTTTGAAAAAAGAACTTCTAAATTCTACTTATTTATTATCTTTAACTAATTTTTTTATCTAAATGATGAAGTCTAAAGTTGCTTATAAAAAAGAAGAGAGTTGGAAGCCAATTTTGCCACATACAACTAAGCTTTATAGATAAAAGGGTAATAGTATAAGAAGTTGACAAGATAAGTGATTGAGTTATATGCAAGTTAAAAATTCAAAGGTTGAATTATGCCGAATCATAGTTAAAAGAATAAGTTACAAGTTAATGGGAGAATTACAATCAGGTCCAAAGAAGGGATTTAATTATCCTAAAGTCTATTGACAACTAAAGAGTATACAATAACAAGTCCCAGAATGGGAAAGACAACAAGTTCAAGCTAGTCACTTATTATTAAGATTTTTTTTAGTAATTAAATTTCTTTCTTAGGACCTTATGGTAATTCTCTTTAAGTTAGTTAAACATTGAAGGACTAAAAGATTTAGGGTTAGGTGCAAATTTGCTCTAAATGATTTCACTTAGGAGCGCTGGGCATCCAAAAAATTTTTTGGAAGTTAATTTGCTCTAAACGTTTAAAATCATATCTACCGTTAAAAATATTAATAATCAACATCACTATTTTAATGGTAAAAAGCAATATTATTATGATTTTAAATTTTTAGGATAAATTTACTCATAAAAAAAATTCTAGGCACTAGTGTTTGCAAATCAAAACTTTTAGAACAAATTTACTCATTAAACCAAAATATTACTTTTCCCAATCTTTTGTGGTAATAACTGTTTCTGATTATTTAGTAATTCATAGATAGGAGATATTTTTAAGAGTTAAGGTGCATCCAATAAAAAATACTGAATGCATCACAAAATATTTCATGATGTTGGATGTACTGGAAAAAATATTTCGGGGTGTTGGATACATCTTAAGCCTATTTTTAAACTAAAATCATTTTTTTCAATTATTTTATTTTATTTTACTTTGTGTACTAAAACAAAAGAAAATAAAAAATTTCCATATCGTTATAAATATTAATGGTTGATGTTAGGTTTTTCACCCTATCTTATCATTTTGACAAGTTCTTTATCTATTACCAAGTGATTTAGGTAAAGATTAGTCAAACTACCTGATTTCACATATAATTCAATTATCCAATAAAAAGCAGGGCAAGCAAGACATCTACACTGTCACAGAGCAAAACTAAATTTGGAAGTCTAACCATTTAATGAATTTATAGTATTTTTCAAATTGCTATCCTTACCCTCCCTCCCATCTCTCTGCTTCTTCCTGTCTCTACTCTATACACCATTTTGTCTCCGTCTTCTCCATTTATCTCTCACATCTGTCTAAAATTTTCTTGCGGTGACTTAAGCACAAATACGAGTCAATAAACCAACAATGGTTTTATAATCACACTTTCTCTAAATCAATTAGACTCCACTACTGCAAAAATAAGTACTATAATACTTTTCCGGTCCTTAATATAAGACTTATTTAACTAAATTGATTATATTAAACAAATTAGATAAATTTATTAATTATAAGAAATATAATGTCTTTTTTCTAAAACACCGCATTATAATAATTTTTCTTAATATTGTCTCTCCCTCCCCTACTTGATCATAATTGAAAAAGTACCAGTATGAATAATTTTTTTAAAAAAATGATAAATATAAGAAATATGTTTTATATTTAAGACCAAAATTAACTTAATAATTATATCCTATAAAAAGGATATAATTATTATAAAATCAATACTTTTCATAATAGTTAGTTAAATAAATTTCAACTGCGACTTACAGATAGAGCTACAAGTTCTTCCGGCAGCTCCTCCAAAAGGCGCAAATGCTGTCATCTGAGGGGGTTTTAAAATGATTCATTAAAGGTACCCTTTTTAAATTTTTTATTAATTCTTATTGAAATTACAACTTAGTCTTACTGAATTTAACAATTGTGAGTGATAATTCTGATTACGTTATTAGGAGTTCTGAAGTACATCACTCAATATGATGTGAACTTAAAAAGACATCTACATCCCCAAAATCAAACATGCATAGAAACCATGCTGTTACATTTACAAACCTTTTTAGCTAACATTACACGTCAATTTCGAAGAAAAGATAACTCCAACTTGTCAATGTCTTGAAGTCTCAGGAAGTAGGCAGCTATTGCGAGTATAATGATGAGTACAGCAATCCTTAAGCTCAATCCTCCTGAAAAGAAATTAACACACGTATTAATAATGATCATGAAAGTCTCAACAGCCGTAAATCCAAGACTTTACAACAACCCTTTTGAGAAGTTAGGCTTGAAAAGAAACCACTAAAAGTTCAGCGCATTAAGTTGTGCGGTTGGATAAGGTACTCTAAACTAATATTTGGTTTCATGAAAGATTAACCAAAACATGCGAGACCCATTTACACTAATCGTATATCAGAACCAGGGACTTGATTCAGTTATCAAGCTACTTTAATTTTAAATATGCACATACCACTTTTCTGCTTCTCCTCAATTACAGTAACCCTTGCACTTGAATCAAAGGATACAGAAGCCAACACCCTGTACTCGAGTCAAAACCATCAGTAACTTTCTATATGCAAACTTCCAGTTCCCAGTAAAAACAGTAACAATATATTGGTTTCAAACCTTGAATCATGGGAGAAAGCTAACGCAGTTACTATGCCAAGGTGAGCCTTTTTAATCATTGACAGAATCTGCATATTTATCGAATTCACGATCACAACGTCTCCTGAAGGTGTTCCACTGCATGTCAACCCACCAAAACAGAATAGATAAGTTCTGGACAAGTTTCACGCACACTCCTGTTTTATCTTTTTTAACCTATCTTTATTGACCACTAGAAAAGATGTATCAGATTACTTACCATGCAACTAACTTTCCATCAGTTGAGACATTAAATGCAGAGATTGCATCACGAATAATATGCTTCGAACCAATCCTTGCCCCAGTTTTTGCATCCCATGTCAGAATGCTCCCGCCTTTGTCTATATATCCAGCAATAAAATATTTTTCAATTAAATTAAACATAACTACCCTTAGATTACTTCTAATCCAGTGAGCATATACCTGTCATGGCAGCAATATACAAGACATGGGTCCTATCATTAAATCGAGAAAATCTGCAAGAGCTAAAAACCTCACCCTGCATGGTAGTTAACAAAATATGATTAGGATACAAATACTGAAAAGTCAGATGATTACTGAAAAAAGGATGATCTAAAGCACTATACTGTCTTATGGTCAATGAATGCAGTTCAGAACATTACCCATTGACCAGTGTAACGGTTGGGGGGGGGGGGAATTAAAACCTTCTAGTACATTTTGGCTAGATCTCGATGATTATAACTATCATTTCTATATAGATACATCAGGGATATTCCATAATACTTCTTAAACAGTTTGGCTACAATTAGGATACGTGTACGTCATACGTGTGACATGAGATGAAAAATGTGTCAAAGAATGTAAGGTTTTGTTTTTATTTTTATTTCTAAAATTTCATACTACTTCCGGTCCTTAATATAACAACTTGTTTAACTTTTATTTTGGTTCTAATCATAAGACCTCAATTCACTTTGTCTCTTATATTTATCTATTTTTTCCTAAGTTAGTCCTTGTAATAATAGTAATTCTTGCTAATATACTTGATTAGCAAGAATATTTTAGAAAATACAATACTTATTTATCACAAAAAACTAACTTAACTATTTTTCTTAATCTGCTCAAATTAGTTAACCAGCTCTTATACTAAGAATCGAAAGTAGTAGTAACTATTCTCTTGATATATGCCATCAGTTTTCTTTCATCCTATCCTTTCTTGCTTTTCATTTAACTAATAATTTGGTTTCCCACATATTCGACAGAGCTTAATGAGCTAGATATTCATGACTTGTGGATAATATAGCATGTTGTAAATTTTATATCTTATCTTGATATCAATGACTTGTATAATCACCCGCTCTACCATTGGATATTGATTCTCTTAGTTTCTCAAGGTCGCTTTATGATCTTATGCTCTTTTTAGTATCAATTAACAAGTCCAGTCCGTGTGTGTGTGTGTGTGTGTGTGTAAGCAACAACACTCCAGAATTGAGGAATGCGAAGATAAGAAACAGACAGATGCATTCAGTAATTAAATAAATACTTCCAACGCATTTTCAAATTGGCCGCCAACGTTTAAAGGTCTAGGTTAAAAGAAGAGATTCAATAGTATCCCGAGGAGTAAGGCATTTGAAAGAAACCCAAAAGGAAATCAGAAATTCCTCACTCACCCCCCAAGCTAAGAAATATATCAACATGCCTAGCCAAGGAGTATATGTCTGTCAGACGAGGTAGTTAGAATACTTCTGATCAAAACACCAGTTGTTTGTTATGTGTTGAGGTACAAATCACTTCCATCTGATGCAGTAGTCAGAAAAGAAAACTATGAAAGATCACCTTCTTCTAACTTACCTTGTAAAGCTATCTACCAATCAATTAGTAGATACTGGAGAGCAATGATGCTCCACAGGAAATGATGACAAGACCATAAAAAATTAGCATTACTAACAATAATTATATAGTTTTATAACATATAATTTTGAAGTATCATAAATTATTCAGCCTTCAAAAAGCAGAGACTGCACATGTTTGCATTCTACCAAATATTTAATATTTAATTTATAGATTCCACATTTCGCTACTTACTCATTGCCAATAGTGGTGTGCAGTTCATAGTATACTCAATGTCACTCGCATTAATTTAAACTCTATAGTCAACTTAACATTCTTTCTGTAAGTGACAATAAATTGCTCACATTTTTACTTGACATGGAAGTTAGGACCGTTGATAAGGAAACATCCCAAACTCTGCACGGCCCACCACTTCCTAAAGAGACAAGCAGTTTACCATCAGAGCTGCAAGACAATGAAA
Organism: Neltuma alba; assembly: GCF_004799145.2. Taxonomy (NCBI): domain Eukaryota; kingdom Viridiplantae; phylum Streptophyta; class Magnoliopsida; order Fabales; family Fabaceae; genus Neltuma; species Neltuma alba. The sequence goes on along the minus strand of NW_021632654.1, from coordinate 163,968 downwards.
TCAGATTATAAGGGAAACCCTCATCAACAATAAAACAGAACTTCTCTTTTCTTGCTTCCGAGAACCTTTTCTTCTTTTCTTTGTAGTATTCAATTAAAAAGTAAAATCTCCATAATATTGCTAATCAACAAACCTGAAATGTAAGTCTTTTACTGTTGAATAAGCCTTAGTCTCATTGAGAATAATTTTCATGCTAGGCCACTTGAAAACCCTCAGATTGCCATCCTGTACTGCACCAAAATCAGAAAATCATATAGCATGCCAATTCTTTATCAAAACAGACACTCCATACCTTGTACTTGGTTTGTCAAATGAAGCTTGAAACAAAATTCTTGCTCATAAGGCATCTAAAGATAAGGAAATACCCTGAAAACACAAGCATTCAGCTCCAACTAAATCTTCCAAGTTCCATATCACTACAAAACTTCCATGTTGCTACGAAGTTCTAACCTTCTTTGTTCCATCCACCAAATATTCCAATAATAAAAATACAAAACCCTTCTTATACAAATTATAATAAATCTAAAATTGTTCAAGAATTAATAGAAACAAGAGAACGTAATAGCACTTTTTTTTTTCTGTTCAAGATATTAACATAAAAAAATGTTAACAGAGCCTTTTTGACCAGGTGATGGAGGCTCAAGAGTTTGATATGAACTTCATTCGTTCCCCTAATTAAATTCAATTTTAGGGATACGACATTGTTAACATGTGCTATGTCTATACTCTATACCCAATTGGTTTCAAGCAAAGAGGCATGTTGAAACATATAGAAAACCATCATAGCCTTCTCGTAGTACTCTAAGCTTGTGAGGTGAAATCTTTCTCAACATATATATTGCTATACTAAAGCAGAAAACACAAAGCATACAATACAACGTTCTATTTTTTCCTAGGCATCCGTTTTGGTTGGATTTTCAATTAATACATATGCTTCCAAGTTGTGAATTGCAAATCATATCATCATGAGATTCAACAATAAGTGGAAAATAATTCAAAAGATAAAATATGACATACGTATATCTTCATAGTATGCATAAACTCAAGATTCTATAGCTAGCATAAGAGTTAAAAATATGACATATGGATTAACGTTTTATCAAACATGGTAGCGGTCATCCAAACCTCTTCAACAATCTACAATAAACATGATAATAAATTTTCTCCTGTCTCTTCCTGTTTCTCTCTGTTTTCCTTTTTTCTTTTGTTTTTTGTTTTTTGTTTTTTGTTTTTTTTTTTTTGAGTGGGGGAGGGGGAGACAATGTTGAAGACTCATCCGCTCCTTTTTTTTAAAAAAAAAAAAAAAACCACATTGGCATTGCTCTGTCTTTGGGGAAATATTGGTTAAAATTTGTAGCATTTATTACCGACTTTTGAAGAGCTTGGATCCACACACCATGATAAATAAGCACATTAAATAAAATAAGAATAGCAGTTACAGAAAATTAGTTGAGATGCTTCTACACAGCCTCTATCTCTTTCATGCTGCAGACGATTTTCATGGTTATAAGCAGTATCATTTTCATAATGAAAATACTTTACCTCCCCACCAACGGCTAGCATAGTGCCATCATTGTCAAACACCAGAGCTAACTGCTGCCCCACATCCTCTAACTCATTGAGTACTTATGATTTTCTGCGCTCCTGTTTTGCTCCCATTCAAACCATCTGCATGAACAATTCACAATCCATGTCATAATGTTTCAGAGCTCGAGATAATGAAGTTCCACTATTGTATTAAAAATTAATATCTTGCCTAGTGTGCATTTAGATTAAATTTCAGATGTACAACAACTCCTCCTCAATGTATTATGATTCAAACTAATATTTTTACGAAGGAAACAACTTGAGCAATTAAGGAAAATATTAGAAGCAATATACCTGCAACCCTTTGGCATCGCACAAATAAGGCCATCTCCACCGGGGTGAAGTGCCATTCTATAAGGCAACTCGGAATCAATTCCAAGCCTGCCCACATATAATATTGAAGAAATTACCCAAACGATAAGGGCAGAACTAGATAAGCACAAGCCACATACTTTTAATGATATCTTTCTACAATCTTAGATTTTCATTACAAAAATTACCAAAACCATTTGATGTTGAAAAATTTTCTCAAACAGGTCACGTCAAAATGCAGCAAAACATATAAATTCATCCAATCTAAACAACTCGATTTTATAATCCATGGGAGTGGGGAAAACATAACAGAAAAGCCGCCCAATCAACTTTCATCACCACACCACTAAGACGAGCCTAAATTCATATAGTTGTCATTAAAACACGCATGAATCAGCTATGAACCTGACAACAAAAATTAGAAAAAACTCAGATCTAATTCCTCTAGTTTCAACTCCAAAAACACAGGCCAAATCAAATCCATAAGAATCTAGTATCGAGAAAGCAAGAGAGTAGCATACTGGCTGATCAGATAGAGAGTTAGATGCGACATCAAAATGTGCAAGCAACACAGCATTGGGAATACCACTACTGCCTTCACCACCACCACCAGTGATCGCAAGGAAGTGCTCGCCGAACTGCTCGGGTGGGAGAGGCACGGAGCTCTCGGCGTTGTTAGAGGCTTCACCAGTCGTTTGATTCAATACTGTTTTGATAACATTTGGCGGGATCCATGCTACTGAGTAGGAAGGAACGCCGTATTTCTTCAGGTTTGGAGGAACTGCTCCAGCGCTTCCAACCATTCTCTCTCCTTTCTTGGCTCTAGGTGCTTCTGACTATTCTTTCTCATCAACGTTCCAGGCTGATTTTAGAGCCCATGCTTTTCCCGCAACAACAGCATTTTTGTGCTAAACAAAGGCAATATATGCTCTTTGAATGATTTGGTAAACGGAACAAAAGATGGGATTAAGTGCGTGCAGCACTATTAAATATTCGCCCTCATGTACCCAATGTCCTAAGGGCCGGTTTGGCAATCAAGATTTTTTATTGGCAACGGGCGAGCTTTGGTTCAAAGAAAAGGCAGAAAAGAAATGAAATCCAGGACATGATTTGCCTTTAAATAGATGAAAATTTGTTCCCACCAAAAGTGATGGGAACAAATTTTCAGTTGTCTATGCTAAAGACTGATTGATCCATTTGCCTTTGATTATGGTGTATGTCTAGTGCTTGGCTGGAGAGTAATAATGGAATACTTACCGGTGATCATGTCCTGAACGTCTCTCTATCTTTCTTCAACCTTGGTGCCACCTTCTTACACTCTCATCATCACCATCACTAATGTAAACGAACGCCATAACATCATCGTATTTACCTATATGCTTCGCCCTTCCATTGTTCACTCTTAGCTACAACTGCCCGCCAATTAATATCTTCATATGACTCAGTGAATTGGTATATGAAAACTTGTGTGTGTATTCATTCATATACGATGAAAAAGTTTTAAGTCTGTTTGTTACTTACAATATTCTAAAACGTCTCGGAAAAAATCTAGCACGATAGCCATGCTATTTGAGTTAAGTAAATTGATCTTTTATTGCCATTTTTGTGTGTAAACATACTTTGTTTCGTGAATAAAAAGACTGAGCATAATTAGAATTTTGTGCAAAATTTTGAATATCGTACATGAAATTAGAATTTGTATAGAGAAATTTGAATATCCTCAAAAAAATTCAAATTTGATATAAGAAACTTTGGATTTACTGTATCAAATTTAAATTTACTTGCTCTTTTTTTTTTTGTCATATTTATTTAAATTATAATTTATTGAATTTTTTAATAATATTATTATTCTCTATGGTTGAAAAACAGTTTTTTTATTTATAACATTTTGTCTTTTATCAAAACAGCATTTTTTATTTAATAATATCATATTCTTTCATTAAGGGTAATATGATAAAATAGCTCGATTTTTCATATTTTCATCCAACCAAACATAAATTTTCCATTGAACCATTTTCAATTCCAATATGAACTAAACACTCACTCACTTAGAAATTTTTCATTCCCTTCCTTTTAATTCCTTTTCATTCATTTCCATTCTAATCGATTCTTTGAACCAAATGAGCCCTAAAGTAATGAGTGGTGTAACTTTACCCCTAAAGTTATTAAAATAGTGCAAGCAATTTCACCCCTAAAGTTATTAAAACGGTGCAATCTCTTTAATTGCTAAAGTATTGAGTCAGCAGAGTTTGAATAAAATATCTTATTTAGCATATGAACGGGTAGCTAGCATTGGGGGGGGACCTTATTTGGTGTATGTCTGGATATTTCAAAAGAGCTTTTAACCATAAGGAGAAAATTAAAACAAACAGAGGTGTATACGTTCTGCTCTTTGCAAATGAGGAGTAGCAGATTGGGAGCTGTACTAATGCCTTCTTATTACAATACCTTCTTCGCCTCGCTAGATCAGATTGGATCAAGTGGAATCTCTCTCACAAAGCAGGATTACCTCAACTAGTCCGTGTTATTTGATTATTTGTGCTAGGATATTTGGGTGGCAAGATGTAACTGGCTTTTCGACTCGGAGGGACTTATGGAAACTTCTCCAAGTAGCTCGAGCCTTAATCGAGCTATTGTTGACCAAGAACTTGTTTAGAGGACTAGGTTTTTCAACCTTTTCCCTCGAAAAGTGAACAATCAGGTAGATATTGCGGAAGATGCTGTCAAATTGGAGGTGGATGGGTCTGTGTTGGCAAGTGGACGATATAGAGGTGGAGGAGTAGTTAGTGTTGGCGGCAGCAAAGGATGAACAGCAAATTCGGTTTGAGTCGCGTCACAAGGACACTGTCCTTGAGAGATATTCTGCAACCCCTCGGTGTAACAGGCAGCGGCACTCCCCAGGATCAAATGAACCCTTCCTGCGAAGCAAGGTAGCAGAACAGCGACAGCAATTGTAACGGGAAACACAGCGGGAGAGAAGAGGAAGAGGATGGAACAGTGTATGTTCACGCTGTCTAGACAGTCCCTTATATAGGCGCGAATGGCCACATCACCGGAGGACGCATCCCTCTGTTTCGCCGAGCGGGTACGACCGAAGCAACGCAAGGTTCCATTGGAGACGGAACAACACGAACGTTGGTGCACACAACGTTCGTTTACACCTCGCGAGACGCGTCCGGTCGGCCACAAAACGATACGGCAAGCCTCTTGACTTTTAACAGGTCCAAAATAGGCTTTTCTGGTAAGCATAATTTTATTAAAAAAATATTCAACAAAGTTTAAAATAATTTTCGTAAAATGATGCTTTGCCGCGTTTAATTCACGCGCAGGGGGGAAATCGCCGGTTTACAACTGCGTTTCCCTCCTGGTGGCCCGTTGTTGTGTGCGCGAGGCCCACTTCCCTCTTGGCCCATTTACCCCCCAAGGATGCTTGATCTCATTTATACACTTAGACTTCTTCTCATCTTTCCCATGTGGGACTTTATTTGACACACACATTGCATTGTTTCACAACAATCCCCCACATGTGTCAAATAAAGAGCCAAAGTTACACACATGGGTATAATCATTGTATCTAGTGGTTCTTGCGACTATGAACTAGACCTAGACCGATAACACTTAGTACACAGAGATGCCAGTGAAGCCTGCTTCTATGAACTGTCATCTCTTCGGCGTGTACCAAAGGCATTAAAGTCAGATTATACCCCCACATTTCCGCTGTTAACGACGGTTTTGCGCGTTATAACGGCCGTGCGCGTGCCTGGTGCATAACGAATGCTCTAGAGATTTTGCCATGATCTCATAGGAGCGGCCCCACTCCACATTCGTAGAGGTGATTTCATTTAAGTGTACCTGCACTGAATACACCATCCCGTAGGATTTGAAATCATTAAGAGCTTTGCTCAACCCTCCAATATGCAATCTAGCACTTTCTCGCACATCATAGGAAGGGACTAGTAATTTTGGTTTAGTGCTAGCAGTACTAACGAGCGACTTGTTTTTACCCATTGAACCTTCTTCATGGGATCACCAATCACAAAGGTTGGGTTGCCATCGCTGTCGTAATCATACTGGCTTTAGTCCCATTCCCCTCGATGTTTCAATAATTTGTTTCCTTCCTAGGGGTTTTGTTAATGGATCTGCTAGGTTCATTTCTGACCTCACAAAATCGATTGAGATCACCTCGTCCTTTAGCAGCTGCCTTAAAATATTGTGTCTCAATCGAATGTGTCTGCTTTTGCCATTAAATGTTTTATTTTTGGCCGTGGCTATTGATGCCTGGTTATCACAGTGTAATGATATTGATGGCGTTGGCTTGTCTCCCAATGGGATATTTGCTAAGAAGTTTTTCAACCACTCAGCCTCTGTACCAGCCAATTCCATAGCAACTAACTCAGAATCCCTTGAGGATCGAGTTATGATGCTTTGTTTGGCTGACTTCCAAGTGACAGCTCCACCACCAAATGTAAAAACATAACCGCTAGTGGACTTTGTCTCGTCTGAATCTGAGATCCAATTAGCATCACTGTATCCTTCTAATACAGCGGGAAATCCACTATATAGTATACCATAATTCATGGTACCCTTCAGATATCGTAATAATCTCTTCAGAGCTTCCCAATGTTCACTGCCTGGACAGTGAGTATATCTGCTCAATCTGCACACAGCATATGCTATGTCTGGCCTGGTATAATTCATCAAATGCAACAGACTCCCAATAATCTGTGCATACATAGATTGAGCAATCGGATCTCCTTTATGCTTCTTTAGATGCACACTAGCATCATAAGGGGTACTCAAAGGAGTTTCATCATAATGTTCAAACTTTCTCAGTATTTTCTCGACATAATGTTCCTGAGAAAGTAAGATACCATTCTCATTTCTTGTGATTTTAACACCTAAGATTATTTTTGCTTCACCCAGATCTTTCATATCAAAATTTGAATTAAGAAACATTTTTGTTTCAAGCACAACATTTATACTAGTTCCAAAAATAAGCATATCATCCACATATAAACAAATAATCACACAATCATTATTCACAACTTTAGTATAAACACATCTTTCTACTTCGACAGTAGAGAAACCACCACTCATTAAAACTTGATCTAACTTCTCATGCCATTGTTTGGGTGCTTGTTTTAAGCCATATAGAGATTTTACTAACTTACATACTTTATTTTCTTGCCCAGGAACAGCACACCCTTCAGGTTGTACCATATAAATTTCCTCTTCTAAATCACCATTTAGAAATGCTGTTTTAACATCCATTTGATGTATAAATAGCTTATGAATTGATGCTAAAGCAATAAGGATTCTAACAGATGATATCCTTGTAACAGGAGAGAATGTATCAAAATAATCAATATTTTCCTTTTGGGTAAAACCCTTAGCTACAAGCCGTGCTTTGTATTTATCTATGGTTCCATCAGGAAAATATTTTTTCCTAAAGACCCATTTGCAACCTATAGGTTTTGCTCCTGAAGGCAAGTCTACCAAAACCCAAGTTTTATTTTTATTTAAAGAGTCTATTTCATCTTTAATTGCTTCTTTCCAAAGCTCTGCATCCGGAGAAGAATTGCTTCATAAAAGTTTCTAGGTTCATTTTGTACTAAAAAGTGTAAAAATCATCTCCAAAAGATGTTTCCTTTCTCTGTCTTTTACTTCTCCGTAATTCTTCAGTCAAAACTTGATTTGTTTTTTCTTGGAAAGAGGCAGAAGGATTTTCAACACCTTTGGGAATATGCTCAACTTTTAATGGAAAAATGTTTTCAAAAAATTCAGCATCTTTTGTTTCAGTAATTGTGTTTTGATTCAAAACTAAAAAACGATAAGCAGCACTTTGTTGAGCATAACCAATGAACATACAGTCAACAGTTTTAGAACCAATTTTCCTTTTCTTAAAATTAGGCAATAAAACTTTTGCAAGGCACCCCCACACTTTCAAATATTTAAGATTAGGTACAAAACCTTTCCACAACTCATAAGGTGTTTTGTTAGTTTTCCTATGAGGTATTCTATTTTGTAAAAAGCAAGCAGATAACAAGGCTTCACCCCATAAGTTATCAGGTGCACCAGAACTCACAAGCAAAGCATTCATCATCTCTTTTAAAGTTCTATTTTTCCTTTCTGCAACTCCATTAGATTCAGGTGAGTAAGGAGGTGTTACTTCATGTATTATTCCCTCTTTTTCACAAAAGTCATTTAGTAATAAATATTCTCCTCCTCTATCAGATCTAACTCTTTTAATTTTCCTACTTAGTTGATTTTCTACCTCTGCCTTATATAAGATAAATTTTTCAAAAGCTTCATCTTTATTTCTTAACAGGTACACCTTAGTGTATCTAGAAAAATCATCAATGAAGGTAATATAGTATCTTTTACTACCTCTAGTCTCTGTTTGTTTCAAATCACCTAAATCAGTATGTATTAATGACAATAACTCAGTCTCTCTTTGTGTAGGAAAATGTGATTTTTTAGTCATTTTGGTTTCTGCACAAATCTCGCATTTACCAATATTATTACTTTTAGTTTCAGAAATTAATTTAAGGTGTTGCAACCTTTTGATATATTTCCTATTAATATGCCCTAATCTAGCATGCCACAGATCATAAGAATCAACCAAGTAAACAAAAGAAGATGCATTATCATTCATATCGACACTCAGTACAAAGAGACCTTGATTACAGTAACCCTTCCCCACAAGAACATTGTTCTTTGTCATCACAATTTTGTCAGACTCAAATGACACTTTGACCCCAGCCTTTCCCAAGAGAGCCACAGAAATTAAATTTGCTCTCATATCGGGCACATACAGAACATCATTTAGCACTAGAGACTTCCCAGATGTGAGTTTCAGCACCACTTTTCCTTTTCCCTGAACCTTTGCAGTTCGGGAGTCAGCGAGATAAATGTGATCTTCCCCTTTTTCGAAGGAGGTATACATTTCCCTGTTTGCACATATGTGCTTGGTAGCCCCAGAGTCTACCACCCATTTTCTCACATCAGAGATGAGGAGGGCCTGAGAAAGCATTGCAGCAATTACTTCGTCATTGTCGCTGTCATCTCCTTCAACCAAATTCACATTTGGCTTGGGAGGATTTTCATCCTTTTGAAAACTTCCCTTAGCCCTCTTCCTGCACTGTGCTGCATAATGTCCAGGTTTGCCACAAACAAAACAATTGCCCTTTTTCTTGAATTTGGAGTTAGTGCCCTTGGGTTTGTAATCAGGCTTCTTATTTTTCTGTTTCTTTGAGTTAGGGTCGTACCTCTTGTTGCGTGGTTTTGTTTCCACTAGATTTGCTTTGGCAGCCGTCTCTTTCTCTTTCGCTGCTTGTATTGTCCTTCTGTTGGTATCTTCAATGATGATGTGAGTGATCAAGTCGGTAAGCGACAATTGTTTTTGTTTATGCTTGAGTTGTTGTTTGTAGTTGTTCCATGAGGATGGTAGCTTTTCAATCAGGACTCCAGCGATGAACTCGTCAGGAAGATTGATCTTTTCAGCCCGAAGTTCCTCCAGTAATTTGTGGTATTCATTGATTTGAAGCTTGATGTCTTTGTCATCGGTCATCTCCCACCTATAGAAGTTTTCGACCACAAATTTCTGCTTCCCAGCATCCTCAGCAGTATATTTGAGAACCAATGATTCCCATATTTGCTTGGCTTCTTTGTAGACGCTGTAGATGTCAAACAAATCATTAGATAGTGTACTGATCAAGGTGTGCCTGCATACTTTGTTGGCATGGTGCCACATATCCTTCTGTCCCTGATCAGCATCTGCAGCAGGTTCTGATTGAGTCAGCGCATTAACAACTCCATGCATGTCCAGAACTGTGTAGACACGTTCTTGCCACCGCCTAAAGTTGCTTCCATCGAACATTTCTATCTTGGATGTGTCAGGGAATGGCCTAGGAAGCGGTATGGCTGCCGGGACGTTCAAGGGAACGGTCACAGGAACAGCACTGGAGCCAACAGCGTCGTTGTTTGCAGCCATTGTTCAGGATATCTCTCAAGATTGTTGGCGGCAGCAAAGGAGGAACAGCAAATCGGTTCGAGTCGCGTCACAAGGACACTGTCCTTGAGAGATATTCCGCAACCCCTCGGTGTAACAGGCAGCGGCACTCCCCAGGATCAAACGAACCCTTCCTGCGAAGCAAGGTAGCAGAACAGCGAAAGCAATTGTAACAGGAAACACAGCGGGAGAGAAGAGGAAGAGGATGGAACAGTGTATGTTCACGCTGTCTGGACAGTCCCTTATATAGGCGCGAATGGCCACATCACCGGAGGACGCATCCCTCTGTTTCGCCGAGCGGGTACGACCGAAGCAACGCAAGGTTCCGTTGGAGACGGAACAACACGAACGTTGGTGCACACAACGTTCGTTTACACCTCGCGAGACGCGTCCGGTCGGCCACAAAACGATATAGCAAGCCTCTTGACTTTTAACAGGTCCAAAATAGGCTTTTCTGGTAAGCATAATTTTATTAAAAAAATATTCAACAAAGTTTAAAATAATTTTCGTAAAATGAGGCTTTGCCGCGTTTAATTCACGCGCAGGGGGGAAATCGCCGGTTTACAACTGCGTTTCCCTCCTGGTGGCCCGTTGTTGTGTGCGCGAGGCCCACTTCCCTCTTGGCCCATTTACCCCCCAAGGATGCTTGATCTCATTTATACACTTAGACTTCTTCTCATCTTTCCCATGTGGGACTTTATTTGACACACACATTGCATTATTTCACAACAGTTAGGACTACAGATAATACATGGACAAGTGGATTTAGTTACAAGTTATCAAGGGCTTCGCTGGTGATAGCAGAAATTCTAGGAATGATTCACGGATTGCACTAGTTTTGGACTAATAATGTTTTCTTGTTTTCTATCTGCTTGAAGGGGTGAATTTAATTTATAGGGGCTGTGAGCTTTCTCATCCTTTCAAAGATACTATCGAAGAAGCCAGAGACCTTGTGAGTAGGGATTGGATAGTGGAGCTCAACCATGCCCCACAGGAGGAGCTAATTGTAGCTGGTCGACTTGCTAAACATTCTCATGCATGGTCTGATGGAAAATTACCGAATCTTTGATCACGAGCCATCTGAAGGCCTTGAGATGGATAGTAATGATGGAGGCTAGTTGTTTCCACCTTTTTCTGTTTTTGATATACTTTTGTAGAGTTTTGCTGTTCTAGCTTTTGTCATGTAACTTTTTGGTTTTGATTTTAGTTTGTGCTGTATTTTTTATGGTGTTAATACAAGTATTTAGTTTACAGTAAAAAAAAAAAAAAGGAGTAGTAGACTAGCAGGCGGTCAACTAAACTCATGTTTACTGGCCTGTAAGCAAATTAAAGTGCTCATCCTTGACCGACCATATTTGCGAGAAAACCCAAATAATCAAGAGCAAATACTCTTCCGGTCTTACACACTAGTATAAGGGTCTTACATTTAGGACCGGAGGAGTAGCTAAAGTCCAATATTCCTAATCAATTTCCCTTTTTTTCCCAAGAAGAATCAGATTTCAAGAAATATAGATCAGAATATAGATACTAGGAACCATAGTTCTTCTTCAATCTTAGCCGAAATATATGGATGTGCAATTTCTGGAAGCCTGAAAAGTTCATTTTGTTTTAACCACTTTTGTGTCTTTTTTTTTTTTCACATGGTTACACTCTTTTTAAAATATTCAGACATAAAAGAATCCATGTCCGCTGCCCATTCATATGCCAAATAAGATTTCTTTTTGCTCAAACTACGCTAACTCAGCATTTTAACCGTCAAACGAACGGTTGTATTAAAAACGGATGAGATTACGTCATTTTAATGACTTCATATGTGAAATTGTACTAATTATTTTAAAACATCTAACTTTTTTTAGTTTTAAATTAAAAAAAGTGTCTTCTAAGCTTTAAATAAATAATAATAAATAAATATATAGTTATTGATTTGACCTAGCATTGGCAAAAAAAATAAAATAGAAGAAACAACACATTATGCATTCTAAAACAATATTTAATACCGCCACTAGAGCAGCATATTGTTATCGTTAACTGATATTAATATATTTATACAATACTTCCCTATTTTTTGATGTAAAAATTACTTAACAAATTTAGATAGGTTAAGTAAGTTAGATAAGTTAAGTAATTATAACAAAATATAATTAATCTTCCTCAGACAAACGTGTAATTAGACAATGTAACAAAGAGAACATACAATAATTTAATTGTTGGCAAAAAAAAATAGTTAATCTGAAAAATACTATTTAATCTCTCTAAAATATTCATATATAACATTACATTATATAATAAAATAAATCATAAATAATTCTATAAAATATACATTTTTTTGGGTGAAATGCATAGTTTATGTGTGATATAGATCACCAAATTATTAAGTCACGTTAAATTTTTATGTCAATAGTTATTAACTTTATTTTATTGTCTAATGTTATTATGAGGGAGAGTAATTTTTTATAATTGTCTAATTCATCTAACTTAATTTACTTAAAATTATTGAGTACGCGAAAAGTATATATTGTTTATTCTTATTTATTTAAAATCATAAAAGACACTTTTATTTTTATTTAAAACTAAGTTTTCTATTCCAAATCATTCTAAGAGCACAAATTATCTTCATTTAACACAAAAAAGGTCATCATTGCAGGAAAAGGATAGGCAGCGGATAGTAATTGTATTGAAGAGAAGCCATGCGCCTAATTTTAGTGTAATCTCGCTCAGCGATTGATGAGCACTGCACAATCTGCCCTTTGGTCTTACTTCAAGTTCATAATGGCATTACACATGCAACAAGCTGTTTAATTTATACAAGAAGAATCCCCATGATCCATTGACAATGAATAACAATTGTTGATTTTTTTATTTTTCTTCAGTTAACTTCACTCAAAATAAGTGGACACATCATTTGAGCGAAAAAGGCATAATGTGATATGAATATAAAGTATTTTAAGTATTTTGAGTAAATGTCAATTCTTCATACTAGTCTCCCTTCTTTGTTTTGGGGAAAGAAAGTTTGAAAGAAGCCACGATGAAAAAAGATAATAAGATAAAAGAAAATGTCTTTCACGATTTGGAATAAATAAGATAGATAAATAAATAAATATCTTAATGATTGAAGTACATTTGGAATCAAAATGTTTCCGATTGAGCAAGAACAAAACACAAATGTATGCATTGCAATTTTGGGGGGACACAAGGCAATGGTAATTCGGAGGTGAAGATGGGAGATCAAGTCATTCCTCAAGTATCAAAGTTTAAATTCCTAGGATCTATTGTACATGAGAATGGTGAAATTGATGGAGACGTTTCTCATAGAATACAAGCTGGCTGGTTAAAGTAGAGGAAGGCTACCCGAGTTATTTGCGATAAGAAGGTACTTGAGAAACTTAAAGAAAAATTTTATCAGACTGCTCTAAGACCAGCTATATTGTACGGTAATGAATGTTGGACGACAAAGGAAAAACAAGAGCACAAATTTGGGATAGCAAAAATGAGGATGTTGAGATAGATGTGTGGTCATACAAGAAAAGATAAGATTTGAAATAAAAATATCAGAGCAAAAGTTGATGGCGCCTATCCAGGAGAAAATGGTTGAACACCACTTAAGATGATTTAGACATGTGCAGAGAAGACCATTGGAGGCCCCATTGAGGAGGGTAGATTAGACATTATAGAGTCCCATAAAGAAGGGCAGAGGAAGATCAAGAAGAAAGCTCAATGAGGTCATTAAACGAGACCTCTTGGTTAACAACATATCTAAGGATTGGGTTGTTGACAAAGCACGATAGCGTCATGTGATTATGTAGCCGACCCCACCAAGTGGGATAAGGCTTGTTATTGTTGTTGTTGAATGATTGTAGTACATTAATCATTATCAGAGTTTCAGAGTGTATGCTAAACTAAGTCTCACATTATTCAAAATTAATAAAGCCTTAATATATACTACCTCCGGTCCTAATTATAAGACCCAGTTGACTAATTTGAGGAGATTAAGGAAGCAAGTTAAGTTAGTTATTTGTAACAAATAAGTGTCGTCATTCCTAAAATATCCTTACTAATTAAGTGTGTTGGTTAGAACTATCATTATTAGAAGGACTATCTTGGAAAAAATGCATAAATAGGAGAGACAAAATAGATTGGGGTCTTATAATTAGGACCAAACTAAAAGTCAAACAGGGTCTTATATTAAGGACCGGAGGTAGTATATTATTAAAGGGTTAAGGCACAAAAATACCCCAAGAATTTCCACCTATGAGAACTATGTACTTGTAAGTTGTTTTTTTGTTCAATTATGCCCTAAAAATTTAACTTTGTAGCAATGTTGCCTTGATTTAATGAAGAGGCCAATCAATGTCGACCACCTAAGATGAGATGCCACATCAAGATACACATTAGAAATTGTTGCACACACATTAGAGCCTATACATTGTTGAGGAGCCTTTGATTGGGTTATGTAAGAGGATTAAAGCCTTTAAATCTCTTCAATTGATCCCACCAGATCAATTTGTAGGGCATTTAAAGCAGTGAGTTTGAGTACAGAAGAGAAGCAAGGAATGGGGACTTGATGACATCTTTGACAATGCCAACCATGAAGAGGGTGACTCTTGTCTTTTTTTTTTTTTTTGAGTAAAAGAGGGTGACTCTTGTCAAGTGTTGAGTTCAAGAGGTTGAAAATAATGGCCCTATGAGGCTCTATCACTATGGTGTGGTGGCTCCACTTTGTATTTCATGGACCAAACTTAACGCAAAGAGAATATTTTGTGGGCGTATAAATTATCAATAGATGTGTCTTCTTTTGTTTTTTTTTCCTCTTGGTGGACATATGATGCAATTCTATGGAGTTTATCCTTCTATGTGATATGCATGTGGCAAATATACAAGGAGGAGGCTGTGGGTTTCTCCATTGGCATGATGATGAAATAGGTGAGAAGTCTAAAGAGGTGATCAATAAGCCGCTTGGTGTTGTGGATAACTTGCTTGATGACAACATAAGGCAGAGGGGATGAGATGATAAGTAAGCATTGGTAGAGATATTGAAGGTGTGATTGCTACCATATATGTCGACATGAAGAAGAGTGAAAGCAATTTAAGGCTGGCATTTTGTGCATTGGTCCTGACTTAAGTGTTTCTTTTGTTTTCATCATTTGCTAAGTGATAATGTAAGTGGTATTTAAGGGAAAGCATTGCAAGTTTTGGAACATTAGGTGTATTGTAATCAAAATGTAAGAAGATGTCTAATTATGTCGTGCTTTCAACATATCATTTAAATCCATTTGTCAAAACTTGGTTATCGATTTGTATCTTACATATTACACTTCTCTCAAATATTTAACTAATGATATCTATTCTTCCAAATACATATTTTTTAATAAATAAGCATTTGATATTTAATTACGTCTTTAAAATTACTGTTCAGTCCTACATTTTGTCACAAATGAGCATTAAATATCCAAGTCAATTTCACAAGAAATATAAAGTGGCATATAAAGCGATTAAACATTATTATATTGGATAAGAAATTACCATTAAATATCCTATTACAATATATATAATGGCACCATAAGAGCATATCCTAACGGCAATTAAATATCATGTACAATTCAAAAACAAAAGATGGCACAATAATAACATTTAAGCATCACAAGAAATCCCAAAGATGGCACCATATCAGACTACCACAATTGCACCAAAAGAAATAAACTTAAATTCTAAATGCCTACTAAAACAAAACATGTCAATTGTTAGTGTTTGCAAAAAAAAAAAAAAACAAGAAGATAAAAGTTGTCCCATTCCTCTCCTTGCACTGAACTTCTTTTTGGCTAGTGGAAACAATCATCATCTAATTCTTATTAGCTAGAAGCATGAGGTGGTAATTGCTTGTTCGCCTCTCCATATTAGTTTTGGAGGATTAGATGGGAGATTAGAAGGAGTGGAAGAAGTTGCTCCATCACCTTGAAATTAGACCCATGCCCTTTGGAAGAAGAAGACATGAGCATCATAGGAAATTCTAAAGATGGCACCATATCAGACTACCGCAATTGCACCAAAAGAAACAGACACAAAATTCTAAATACCTACTAAAACAAAACCTGTCAATTTTTCTTTTTACCAGCATGTCAATTGTTAGTATTTGCAAAAAAAAAAAAAATAATAAAAGTTGTAAGCAATCCCATTCTTGTCCTTGCATTGAACTTCTTTTTTGCTAGTGGAAACAATCATCATCTAAGGGGGTGTTTGGATAACCTCAAACTATAGTTTGGAGAATAGCTTCTGGAAAATAGATTTTGGGGAGAATAGATTTTGAAAGAATAGATTTTCTGAAAAAGTGATTCTAATAAAGTGGGAGTGTTTGGATAGTTGTTGTCAGAAGTGCTTTTTTATATGTTGAAATTACTAAAAAAGACATAGGTTTAAATGATAATTACATATAACATATATTTCATAATATATGTTTATTTGAAGTAATAAATTTGTTAATAATATATATTTTGGCAACATAATAAATAAGACATAAATAATATAAATAATAATTAATTAATGTGTATATATATAAAATAATTACATGTGTTTTTAGAAAAATAATTTATTTTGCCAATAAAAAATATTATTATTTATTAAAGATTTTAAAATGAAATCCCATAATTTTCAGAGGAATAGGAGAAGGGGCGATGGAATGGGAGAGAAGAAATGGGAGAAGAGACCTTCGAACAGGAAAAGAGGGACTTTTTCACTGTTGGGAGCTTTTTTTACTCCTCAGAAGCGACCCGCGTGATGCTTCAGCACAAACCAAGGTTTACAAGCTCAAAACCATGGTTTTGCTGGAAACCATGGTTTTAAAAAAAAAAAGAGGTGTTTGGCAAATTTTTTCTCAAACCATGGTTTGGAAAAAAAGCTAAACACCCCCTAATTCTTATTAGCTAGAAGTCATGATGTCAAATCCAGTAATTTGGTAATTAGGAGTGAGAATATTCCTAGGCATTTAAGGGCCAGAATATTATGAAGAAACGAGAGAACACAACTCTAAAAATTTTGTTAGTGTCGAGACAAAAGTACAATTTTCAAAAGTTATAGGTAGGCTTATGTAATTTTGAAAAATATGTTAGGAATTCCCAAAAATTATGAAATAATTTTAAAAATTACAGAAAGTCCCCTGGACAGTATATTAATTTTTAAAAGGTAGAATTGTGATGGGAAGTATTTATTACGATTTTCCAGTCAGTTTTGAAAGCTTGACTAATTAAGAAACATTAGTCAAAAATTAATTATAAAAAATATTTTGAGGCTCAAAAAATTGAGAAAAATAGGGATAATATACCTTGAGAATTATATGGCAGTGTATAATTGGTTTTATTCCCAAATTACCCCTAGAGAAATTATAAAAGAATTTAAGGTCTAATTAAGCCAAATTGAGGTCTTTTATTTGGAAAATTAATAATAAATACTTTTAAGGAAAATAAAATTTTGAGAAAATTAATAAGGTATCCCAAGGAAATATAAAATATTTTGGGATTGAAAGGAGCCCCTCAAATGTTTAGGATTTTCTTCATTCTCATACCAAGTAAAGAAATCCCTATACAATTAATAGAAAATTGAGTTGGTAACATAGGAGGGCATTTTGGGAAAAAAAATGATAAGAATGTGTTATGGACCTGACAAACAATAATTACAGTGGCCAAGATTTATAAAAATAGAATAGGAATTAATTCTAGAGCAAAGTGCACTGATAAAGTAATAAGCTCTCTCCTGTCTTTTACTAAGCCCATAATGTGTCACTTCTCAAGCCATTAATGGAGAATATTAGAGTGCCACATATCAAGCCAAAGGTGGAGAGGATTTTGACTTTGGAAAATCATTTTCTTTTGGAATTAAATCAAGGATGGAAAATGTTGCAAGAAGGCATAGGATATTGACATATCATCATGGTAATTAATATGATCTTGGAGGGCTAATACAAGAAACTTGGCTTATAAATAGACCCTCTCCCTTCTCACAAGACTCTATTTTTGGCCAACTAGGGGGAAGTTCTTGCAAATTGTTTTCTTGAAGTGCAATCAAGAGAAAGTTACCTCCTTTGATCATCTAAGCTTAGATACAAGGTTAGTAGGATGTTCTATCTTGTGTCTTGCTTTGATTTCTTGGTTTGGATGGTTGGAAAATGATATTTACTTTAGACAGAGGTGCTGGCCAAATTATGTTGGATTAGGAGAGGGAGGTTTTGATGTTAAACATAGTTGAAACACATTGGATAAAGGTTGTTTCAAGTGGTTTTGAGTTGAAATTTGAAAGTTCACATTATACAAAATTATTGTGTGTTGTTTAGCCAACCCTGAATCTGTAACCTAGGATGTGATTTTCATAGTTTTGATGCTTTTATTGTGTTTAAAATGGAAAATAGTGTAAGGTAAACCCAAAGAACAAGCATTAGCATTAAAGTTGAAATTTTTGGGTTTTCTAGGGCACCTATTCAACCAACACTGTTTGGTGAAGAATGAGTTTTCTTTTTATGAATCCAAGCTCATATTTGAATTCTACATGAAAAATTATGTAGGATTAACTTAAGAGGATAATTGTTAGATTAAAGAAAACAAAGCTCTAAAATTCAAAGGGTTAAGGGTTAAGGGTTACGTAAGTGTTGTCATTAAGTCTTGTGTGGTTTAAATTGTAATGTGGTTACCTCTTTTTGCAATGTGATGTTTAGGCTTTAATATTTGTGGAGGGAAAGAGCAAGAACAAAGATCAAGGAAGCATTTGCATCAAGGTAGCAGGATTTAATTAACTTTTAATATTGATATTGCATAGATTATTAATGCATAGATGATTGATATTATGTGGTTAAGCTATGATAATTGTTATGTGGTTGCTCCTTGCGTTAAAATGCTTTGACTATTGCATATTAGAGATTGCCTCATTATGAGAAAGAATTATTTCCCTAATGATTGCAAATGTTGAAATGCTTGATGATTTTGCATGTTTGATATTATAGTTGATTTATCTTACTGTTAGGATTTTAATGAAATTTCATTCCTTTCAAATGCAATTTAACTTTTCTAGGGGCTGAACCATCCAAGAAGAAGAATAAAATCATGAATGAATGATGTATATTTATCAAACCATTTGACTTTTGACAATACATATAAATGTATACATGGATGTTGTAAACCTTTTGAGCTGTTGAATTGGAGCTATAATCTGAATATGTTACTAGACGTATTAAATTATGAAATTTGGTATTATTATAGTTTATATGTTGGGTTTTAAATTAATAGGTAGAATGTTCAAATTGGAAATCTGTATGATTTATTGTGATTTTTCAAAGTTAGGGCTTGAAATCTGGAAAAAGTTTTTAACCAAAGGAATAGTAATAACTTCTGTGCAAATTTGGTACTGTTTCACACTAAATTCTTAAGATTATTTTTCCTTGAAAGAGCATTCAAAGAGCTTTAGTAGGACTTAGAACCACATTGTTTTAATTTTTATAGAATTAATTATGAATTTTCAAATTTGAAAAGAAATTTTGGAATTACCAAATGAACAGTAAATTCAAAAACCAACATCTAGTTACATTTTCTTAAGGTTAAGGCCATCCAAAGTAGTCTGAAATGATATTAAATAGACTCTAAGATATTATAGAAGTAAGATGTAATATTTTTGATATTAGAGTAGAAGTTTTGGTATAAGATAGAATGCTTTGCTTAGTTTAGACGTGTTAGATAATGTGTCAATTGAGGAGAAATTGACATGTTAATAGGATTTTGCAAGAAAAACTTTATGGATTCTGATGCTAGGGCTAAGCCATTTATTAACCAAGGAGATATGCCAGACATAAATGACCTGATAGAGGAGGAGGATCTAGAGAATTGGATTATGTGGGATGCTAGCCAAGGTACACATCAATAGGCTCTAGCATATGTCTGGAGTACTAGGTAGAGTAGGCAGGACTTACCTGGGATAAGTTAGTGAATTTACCTAGACCCGAAGATTTAGTGAATCTTGTTACTAGTTTGATTCAGCCACCAAGAGTTATTAGGTCTGATTTTCTTGAGCCTAGTCAACCTATTACCCTAGGTATACATCTAAGTGACATTACCAGACCCAGTACCCTACTAATTGTACCCTTAGTACTTATAGCACTTGTCCCAACCCCACTAGAGCCTGAGATCTGTAATAGGGATTAGCTGAGAGCAAGATTAAGGTTTTTAGGATGTCATATCAAGAAAGATGTGAACTAGGATCTGATCACATACCTAGATTACCTACAGGACGTGAGGGTGTTATGCTAAGCCCATAAACAAGACAACCCTTATCTTGACTCTGTAGATTGGCTTCCAAACACCCCCTTCTAGTTACACGAGATACTTTGCTTGGATCAGATACTCAAATTTGCTATAAAGGATTGGATTCAAAGCCTTGAGGGTTTCGTCATCATTTATTTCTTATAGATAGTTAGGGATCCTCATGCTACTAACGTAGGATTATTTTGGTACTACTAACTGTAATAGGTTAGACTTATGATGCTTTTGTGTTATGTATGGATTATCCAACATGTATATATCAAACTCTGCTGCTTTTTGGTGATGTACTAGTATTTTATGATGTATGGATATTATGATGGATGAAACCCAAGTATGATGTTTATTTCTTGTTCCTTTAATTATTTTGATTAGATATCAAAATGGTTAGAACTAGAAGAAACACTTTGCTAGAGACACCCTCAAGAAACAACTCAAGGGTTCCTCTAGACATTGTACAAGTGATCTTAGATCGCTTGGAGCAGCAATAAAAGACAATCAAGGACATGAGGGTGACGCAAGCTCGCTGGGAACAAGAAAGGGACGTCGCGATTGCTGTAGTGGTAGCAATGGCAGTGGCTAACCTAAACCTTAGGCAGCCAAATGAAGAAGTACCAGCAGTCCAAGAACCGGAGCAACTGCCTAGACCGGTAGCACCAAGAGTGGACTCCGATAGCATCCAACAATGGATGACACTAGGGCTGCACATGGGCAGGGCTGGGTGAAACATCCTTACTTTAAACCCTTAGAGTATGCATTTGGAAGCATTACAGTTCAAGCGATTCACAAAATAAGCCCGTAGATTGAACTTGGGATTCGTTCTCGGGTTACTGTTTACTGCTTAAATTCCAGATTTTTCAGTCCAACTTTGAGCAATCATAACTCTTAGCACACACATCTGTTTTAAGTTATCTATCACTTGTTTTAAAGCTCAGGGTGTGTACTTTAATTATGTCAAATTTCATGAGCAGAGTCAGTCATTTGCCATACTCTGTCACTATTTTGTTGCCCAATTAGGGATAGCTTATCCCTTAACTTGCACTAACAGTTCATGATTAAAACTTTCCATACATAATACCATTCCATTCATACACTAACTATTTCCATACATTATCATAGCTAATTACACAAGCCACATCATCATTTATCATCACATACCATCAATGGCACATTTACAACATACATCGGTATATACAGTGTACAACGTAATACAACAAATTTCTCCAAATCTTTTCTTCTTTCCTTGCTTCCACTTCATGCATCCTTCGCTTGATCATATCACCTATTATGGTTGGTTAAGGGACAATGAGATTCGGAAGAATCTCGGTAGCAAACAATAACCACCCAAATATACATGGCAAGCTTGGCATTCATAACATGCTTGCAATGAATGCAACTTAACATTTCTATAACATATTAACATGTTTGGAAATCATCATGCATTAACCATAAAACACATAGGCCTATAACATATTTCAAACATATTCATAATCACAATGCATGAGTTCATAAAATTATATAAACACAGAACATGTTATACATGCAAGCAAATACCAAGCACATAGGAGTAAGGTCACGTTTGCTACCTTGTGTCCTTAAGCTTTCTTCTTACTCCCTTTTTGTTTCCAACCATTAAGGTTGCTTGGTCAACCACATCCAAACCTTCTCTTAGATGCCTCAAGGTCCTAATCACAGTTACAAGGGTCACATTACTCATTAGGACCAAGAATTACACAATATAGAAGACATAAGTCCTTAAACTTAATCCCTTTTTCCTTAATTTATAATGTAGTGTTCTAGTTTTGTAAAAGTTGTTCCCTTAGGCCAATACTACACAATTTTACCCAAGGAATCCAAATATGAGTTTAGATTTATCAAACTTTAATTCCTTCCCTTGGTTCTAGGCCAAAAATGAAATCTACCACTTAATTTTTAGTTTTGATTCCAATGCTTCCAACTTCATTCTTTCATCTTATCCCTACACAATTTTTCATTTTAAACACATTGGAAGCATTAAAATCATCAACATTACATCCTAGGCACAAGAACCAGGTCTGGCTGAAATATTTCCTCAAGTTACACAATCATGAAATTCAACCAATTTTAGCATAAACCTACTTGATTCGTGTTTCTTTCAAGCCGTTGAACATTAATCTAACATCAATTTCATCTTCCCCTATCCTTAACAATTTCGTGCAGCTTGAACATTAATCTAACATCAATTTCATCTTCCCTTATCATTAACAATTTCGTGCAGCACCTCCCCCAAGGGTTTCAAGCTCCCAAAAATCATTAAAATCTATAAACAAGCTCAACAACAACAAGAGTAGTGAAAACTACATCAAAATCCATGAACATACCTTGTTTTAGAGTTTGATCTTGCATAAGACCACTTAACTTTTCTTTCTCCTTTGTCTTTATCTCTCTAGAAACCATTTTGCCAGAGTTTCCTTAAGGTTTCCATGAGCTTGGATGAAATGAGAGGGAGGGGAGGGGTATTTATAGAAAACAAGACCGAATCTGGGCTGTTGATCTTAAAATTGTGTGGTTTGATCTAGACCGTCCATTTTCTCTTTTAATCTTATGGTGACAAGTGTCCTACAACATCATGCTTACATCATCAATCCACATGCTTTTAATCCAACCGTACCTGTGTCTTGTATCCGACCGTACATGTGTCTTGTATCCAGCTGCACACGTAATACCTTCTTTTCCTATCACACCATATAATTGTCTCTTCCATTTTCCTTCATCATTAAGGCATTAAAATAGGAAGGAAATTGATATAAAATTTATGCAAAATACAATTCTTAGGTATTCCTCCAGCTATCTTACCCTTCTGCACCATATATGGTACTTTTTTGGGCCCTGACTTATCCGGGACCACTAGAACATTTCTGGTAGCATTTTCTCACCTCAAATAAATCCACATGACATTATATAACATGCCCAAAGAGATAGTGATGCTCTTCCCTTATTCTTCCATTAAAATAATTAAAATAATTAATAATATTTATTTCAGAACGATCTTGACCGAATTCTTTCTACCGGTCCACAACTCCGAGAATCTATCTCTAGGTACCAATACTATTTATTCATCATGGGGAATTCCTCTAATTTTTCTTAAGTCCAAAGTCAACCTCTAGACATTTAACTTTGACTTTCCCCGGATAGTATGTAAATAGGCTTTAAATTCCATTAAAGCCAATCTCTTCGCTTTCTGGGGACGGAATTATTTTTAAAACCTGTGATAATTCCTCAAGTGTTTTCCTCCATTTTCTTCCAATTATCTGAGGCCTCCGTATACTTTAAACAATTCATTTTCAATAATATTCAAAATCAGTCAAAACCTTGGGAATTCCACAATTTCCTTCTAAGGGCATTTTCGTCATTTTTAGCCTCATACAGGCCTCTGAACCTTATTCCTATTTTTCTAAAAAAATTTTGAAGTGTTCGAGCCTTAACCTATTATTTCCCTTTTTTTGGGATTTTTCTGGGATTTTCAGGCATAATTTCCATTTTTACCCTTACCAGCCCGAAACTTTATGAAATTACAATTTTGCCCCTGGTTTGGCTTAACCTCAAAATTCACCTCATTAAGGCCTCTAACATAACTATTGGCTTACATTCATCTTTATTGCTCATTCCTGGGCCTTGAGACTTCTTCTGAGTCTCTAACTTCCTCTTTTCTTAGTCGTAGAAAACTTTCCTTTTGCGATTTAATCCCTGGGAATTTCTCTGTCCTTCCAGGAAACCTTCGGGACCTCTATCAAAAGAGGTCTGGCAGCCTGTCCAATTCAGGCTAATTTTTGATATTTTTAGGCCCAAAATTTGGGATGTTACACTGGGCACGGCAGGACCCTTACCCGATGCCCAGCTCGAAAAATAAACAGGCTAGAAAATGCAACCTGTTGCCCAGCCCTGCCCATAAAAAGCCCTATTATGTTCGAGCTGAGCAAACACGGGCTGGGTAGGGCAGGCTTCCATGCCTAACAAGTCAATATATTATATTAATTAACTAATTATTTATGTCCCTCTAAATAATCTAATGTAACTTTATATTAAAATGGCAACTTGGCTTTAATTTTGTTATTACTAATTAATATACTATAAAACTACTTTTTGTAGTAGCTAGGAGAAGTGGACTATGACAAAAAAAATATTGTTTGTATATTTTATTAAACTTAATTGTTTTTCTTGTTTCTAACTCTTAAAATCATTCAAAAATAACTAAGTATAATGAACATTGAATATTGATGCAACAGTATGTTTGATTCAGGAAATAAATATAAGGCAAATAATATATATAAATAAAATTATATATATTTTTGCGGGCAGGGCCAAATGGGCAGGGCAGCATACTGTGCCCGATGCCCAACCCAAACATGCCCAATAGTTCTTTTGGGCCATTTTTTTAAGGGCGAGTTGGGCTTTTTTTTTGTGGGCTTGGGCAGGCATTGCAGGCAACTAGGCTTCATGAACACCCTTAGATGACACGTTTCTATAAGCACAATCCGTCTTTGTTTGATAGAGTATTCGATATCCAGGTAGCTAAGGACTTGATTAATCACCTGAAGAAGATTTTCAAAGTGTCAGATTGTCCGACAAAATAAAAGGCTCAAATGGCGATCTATAAGCTTGAGAAGAATGTTGATCGCTGGTGGAAGAACACCAAGCTAATACTCAAAGCTCGTCACATGAGAATAACATGGAAAATGTTTTTGGAGCAGTTCTATGAGAAGTATTTTTTGAGGTCTATCAGGGATAAGAGGGAAGCATAATTCCTAACCCTCAAATAGAAGGATAATGAGTCATTTAAGTACTTGGCAAAGTTTATTTGCCTCTCTCATTACTCCAATTATCTGTGTTACTAAGAGGATGAGAGGTGGACAATTGAAAAGACGGTCAGAGGACTGAAGCAGTCCCTGATTCAAAGAGTATAACAACGCAGTCGAGGCCTGCCGAATCACTAAAAATAGTTTGAACCATCATCTGATAGTCAAGCCAACTCCCAAGTTGGAGAAGGGAGATCAGGATGGAACCTCTTCCAATGCTAACAAGAAGAGAAAGAGACAATCGGATAACAAGTAAGGGCAAGAAGAGAGGCAACCAACAAAAGGGCAAGGAATGCACTATCTGTGGCGAGAACCACAGTGACAGGTTATGCATAGTAGGGCAGAATGTTTGCTTCACTTGTGGTAAGCTTGGACACTTCTCAAGGGAATGTCTGCAGAACACCGAGAAGTCAAGGCCACGAACTCAAGGATAAGTTTTTGCCCTTACACGGGAAGAAGCACGAAAGTCACCAGAGATGATCCAAGGTACGATCATTATTAGTAACTCCCTGGTGATTGTAATGTTTGATTCAGATGCTAGTCATTCTTTCATATCATATGTTTGTGTTAAATGACTATGCTTAATTATCAGTACACTGCCCTATGATATACATTTGTCCACACCAACAGACTCTAGGGTAGTCACATCAGACGTGTGTTTAAATTGCATAGTTCAATAATTGGTTTGATATGCATGCCCTTGATAAAATCGATGTGATAATTGGTTTAAATTGGTTGTCATCCCATAATATATAGTTGGACTGTAAGAACAAAATCCTGATCCTACCCCTCAAGGGAAGTATAGCTGAATTCTGAAGTTAGGTTAAACTTCATAACGAAAGTCCAAGCAGGCAAATGCCTACGGAAAGGCTGTCAAGGATCCCTTGTTTTCTTCTCTATGCAAACAGAAGTAGAAGAGGGGATAGAAGAAATTTGGTTGTTAAGGAATTCACGAAAGTAGTTCCAATAGGGATTAAAGGACTACCTCTAGACAGAGAAACAAAATTCACAATCGATATTGTACCTAGAGCAAGACCGATTTCCAAAGCCCCTTATACAATGGCTCTAATGAGATGGCCAAATTGAAGAAGCAAATAAAGGAGTTACTTGAGAAAGGTTTTATTAGACCTAGCGTTTCATCGTGGAGTGTTCTAATGTTATTTGTTAAGAAGAAGGGCGGGAGCCTAAGATTATGTATAGACTACAGGGAGATAAATAAGGCCACTATTAAGAACAAGTATCTGCTCTCTAGAATAGATGATTTGTTGGATCAACTAGTTGGTGCCAGTATGTTCTCTAAGATTGATTTGAGATTTGGCTACCGCTAACTTAGGATTAAGCCTAAGATGTCCCTAAGACTGCGTTTAGAACTCGTTATGGGCACTATGAGTTCTTAGTGATGCCATTTGGATTGACGAATACACCTACGATATTCATGGACTACATGAACCGGATCTTTCAACCTTACTTAGATTAGTTCATGGTAGTATTCATTCATGAGATCTTGGTGTACTCCTTGTCTCCTGAAGAGCATGAGAAACACTTGAGAATTGTCCTAAATACCCTAAAAAAGAAGTAGCTCTTTGCCAGACTTAGTAAGTCCTAGTTTTGGCTATTGGAAGTCTGTTTTCTCGACCATGTGATTTTCCAAGAGGGAGTGGTTGTCGACCCCAACAAAATTGAGGCAGTACTCAACTAGGAATGACTAAAGACAGTGACTGAGATTAGAAGTTTCCTCAGACTTGTGAGTATTATAGAAGATTTATTAAGGACTTTTCTCGAATTGCTTTTCCACTGACCAAGCTGACCAGGAAGAACCAGCCATTCTTATGGGACAAGAAGAGTGAGGCTAGTTTTTAGGAGCTAAAGACGAAGCTTACCTCTACTTTCGTACTTTTACTCCTTGATCCTACACAAACCTATGTAGTCTACATAGATGCTAGTAAGCAAGGACTGGTGTACGAGCTTATGTAGCAAGGATGGGTAGTAGCCTATGCCTCATGCCAATTAAAATCTCACAAGGAGAATTATTTAACCCACGACCTGAAATTGGAAGTGATAGTTTATGTGCTAAAGATATGGAGACATTACCTATATGGAGCAACGATAGAGTTGTTTTGCTTGATGATGATGCATGTTTGATGTTATGGTTGATTTATCTTGCTATTGGGATTTCAATGAAATCTCATTTCTTCTAAATGCAATTTAAATTTTTTAGGGGCTGAACCATCTAAGAAGAAGAAGAAAATCATGAATGAATAATGTATATTTATCAAACCACTTGACTTTTGACAATGCATGTAAATGTATGCATGGATGTTGTAACCCTTTTAAGTTGTTAACTTGGAGTTGTAATTTGAATATGTTACTAGATGTATTAAATTATGAAATTTGGTATGATTGTAGTTCACATCTTGAGCTTTCAATAAATAGGTAGAACTTTCAAATTGGGCATCTATACTATTTATGGTGATTTTTCAAAATTAGGGTTTGAAATCTGAAAAAAGTTTTTAACCAATAGAATAGTAGTAACTTCCATACAAATTTGGTATTATTTCACATCAAATTGTTCTTAAGATTATTTTTTTTTCTTGAAAGAGCATTTAAAGGGCTTTCAGTAGGACTTAGAACCACTCTGTTTCAATTTTTCTAGAATTAATTATGAATTTTTATATTTGGACAGAAATTCTGGATTTACGAAATAAACAGTAAATCTAAAAGCAAACATCCTAGTTACGTTTTCTTGAGGTTAAGGCCATTCAAAGTGGTCTAAAATGATATTAAATGGACTCTAAGGTATTATAGAAGGAAGGTGTAACACATAAGGTCGTAATTGCTTATTCGCATCTCCATATTAGTCTTCGAGGATTGGATGGTAGATTAGGAGTGGAAGAAGTTGTTCCATCACCTTGAAATTAGATCCATGCCGTTTGGAAGAAGAAGACATGAGCATCACAAGAAATCCTAAAGATGGCACCATATCAGACTATCATAATTGCACTAAAAGAAATAGACATAAATGCTAAATGCCTACTACAACAAAATATGTCAATTGTTAGTGTTTGCAGCCAAAAAAAAAAAATTTGTGAGCAATCCCATTCCTCTCTTTACATTAAACTTCTTTTGGTTAGTGGAAGGAATCATCATCTAATCCTTATCAGCTAGAAGCCATAAGGTGCTAATTGCTTATTCTCCTTTCCATATTAGTCTTGGAGGATTGGATGGTAGATTAGAAGAAATGGAAGAAGTTGCTTCATCACTTTGAAATTGGACCTATGCCCTTTAGAAGGAGAAGAAGTGATTCGTATTATCCTCATTAACATCTTATTTAGGATAAAAAATCTTGTTTTTATATTATCGTGTTCCTCTATTTATTCTTTTCCTATCCCTTTATCCATAACAACTTTCGAATCTAAACCAAGCTACATAAGGACAATAACAGTGAAGTTAGCTAATGAATAATGTTTATACAAAATCATAAAAGATAATTGAATATATTGTACACTATTCATCGAATTTTCTTATTAATGATGACTTTTATGCCAACCTTAACACAACTCTTATAGAATGCCTTTCCACCATGAGGTCTTAGATTAGTTTGAGATTACTCAGACTATGTAGCCCTTCTCCTTTTCATTTTTGGAGGACTTGAAAGTGGACATTGTAAGGAGATTATATGAGAATAATTGAGTTAAGCAAAACTTGAACTAAATAGAAACCACGATCATACTCGCATCTTTACATGTAGCCCTATTGTGCCTCTCTTGGTGATAAATTAAGCATATGGAAGTAAACCTTTTTTTACTCATTTTATTGGGTGGAAGTTGAGGCAAATCAAAACTCATATCTTCACTTTCTTATGGCTTTTGTTACGGAGCATTTGGCTTTTTTTTGGTCCTATTTGCTTTGGAGTTCATGTTCTTCTCTTCTTAGGTCTACTAGACATACCATATAGAGGTAGTACAAAACATCTTTCCTTAAATCTTTTGTAGTACACATTCAGAAGCATTATGGTTCAAACAGATCATGAAATAGGGCTAAGGATTGAAAATTTAAAATCTAATTCTCAACTTACGATTCACTAGTAAATTTCATATTTTCAGTTCAACTTTGAAAATTTATAACTAATTAAAGAAAAATCATATTGAGGTGGTTCAAAATTATATTTAAACATTTTCAATTTTCTACAAGGAAAAAATACTCTATTTTTCATTTCCTCACTCAATTTGTACAATTAATTGCATGAAGTTTACTATTTCTTCTCTATCCTAACTTTGAGCAGTCATAACTCAACCCACACATCCATGTTAAGTGTTATATCACTTTTTTTAAAGATTAGGATGTGTAATTTAAGCATACCAAATTTCATAGGTAGATCCAATCATTTGCCTTACTTCCATTCTGTCACAAACTTAGAGTTTGTTTATGAATAACTTATCCCCTTTACTTGCACTAATAATTATATTCATTTATTTCTTATCTCATAATCATGCTGACATTATATAATTCATTCACATGCATTATCATATTTAATCTTGCATGCCATCATCATATTTAACATCACATAACATTAATGGCATATTCATATTACACATTGATATACAAATTGCATAATGTACTACAATACATTTTCCTTAATTCTTTTCCTCTTTTCCTTGCTTCCACTTCATGCATCCTCTTGCTTGCTCATTAACACCTATTAGAGTTGGTTAAGGGAGGGTAAGACTCGAGAGAATCTAAGTGGCAAACAATTACCCATGTGTATACAATACTAATACTTGGTGGATGACATGGTTATATGCTTTCATGCTTTTATACTTATAAAATGACATGCTTTAATGCTCATTGTTTCATTCACACATGGGCATGAAATATATAAGAAATAGAGTGAAATTTAATCTTTCATAATCTAAATCATCATGAAGCAACATCAATACACAAGCATGCATATCAAGCATACAATAATGGTAAGTTGACTACCTTGTAACATTAAGCTTCCTCTTGCTCCTTTTGCCTTTAACCACTTAGGTTGCTTACTCAACCTTTCCATTCATCTTTGCTGATACCTCATGACCTTAAATACATCAACACATTATTGCCATTTGTTCATTAGAGCCATGGTGCCAACTACACCAACACTTTGTTCTTTTTAAACTATCTTGACTTCTAACTTTTTAGCTTGATTTTTAATTTTTTTAAAATTAATTCAACATGCTATTCCCCTATAATTTTTCATTTAAAATTCATTTCCAAGCTCAAAATTATCAAAATCTAAATCCTTCCCCTAGAACCAACCTTGGTCAAAACATATAGGGTTTTAGGGCAAAATTCTATTTTTAATTCCAATACTTCCAAACTTGCTTTCTCACTTGTACCAACACAATTTTTCATTTTAAGCACATTTGAAGCATCAAAATCATTAAAATCCAGCCCTAACTCAAACCTTAAGTCTAGCCAAAAATTACACAAGTTAGGAAAGTTGGATTTCTTGTAAGTTTAACATAAAACCACATGATTCTAGCTCTTTTCTACCTCTTAAGCTTTATTCTAACATCAATTACATCTCATTCTTGCTTTGATCATTTCATACAGCATGTCCTCTTAGGATTTTAAGCTCCCAAAATTCAGCAAAACCCATAACCAAGCTCAATAACAACACAGGTAATAGAAACTATATCAAAAAACATGAACATACCTTATCTTGGAGCTTGATCTTGCATGGTTTTCCTTGCTCTTTCTTTATCTCCTTCTTCCTCTTTAGATTTCAACCTCTCCCCTTTTTTTTATGCTGGCTAAAAGGTTATGCAAATGGGAGGGGAAGGGGTGTTTATAATGGCATAGTTACCATTTACTCCAATTAATCCAATTTATCTTTATCATGTCACTTGTCCCTTTCTTATTGGTCCACTTGGTGCTATGTATTCTCCTCTTAATTGGTCCACATACATCCTACTTGCTCTCTTTGTATTGGTCCACGCGTATGATGACTTAATGCCCTTATTAATTATGTCATCGATTACACGATGACTTAACACCTGTAATAATTGCGCTTCATGACTCACATGCTAGGTAAGCTTTTTTAGCATCTTATAGTGAATTAGGAGTGTCCCCATGGCATCATGAAAGAGGAAGAAGAGGACTGGGAAGCTTCTCTGATCAGCTTCTACCTATCCTATGTAAATGACCTCTTATCAGTTACTTTTTCCTCTCACGGTTACCTTTCCTCTCACATATTTTCTTGAGATTTCTAGCCACTACAAATTCTCTACTATGACGCCATTAAAGAGAGGGAGAAAGGAAAGTAAATAGCTTCTTTGACAAGCTATCTAATCTCGCCGGGTTATGCAGTAGAGATTTTATTAAATAAATTTATTTCTTCCAAATATGCCTTTTAACAACTTGTTCAATTTCATCCATGTCCCTCCGTCAAATTTTCATTAAAAATAAGGAGAAAAATAGGGAGAAATTCATATACAACCATACCCTTGGTTATTCCTCCACCTATTTTACGATATTACGTCATATCATGTATTTTTTCAAGTCTTGACTTACCCAGTAACCCTGAGACATGTCTTGGCACCTTTTTTTTTTTTAATCAAAAATATCCTTACATGACATTATATAACATACCTAAAGAGGGAGTGATACTCTTTCCTTTGTTTTTTCATTGAAACATTTAATAATATTTATTTCAGAGTAACTTGACCGAATTCTTTCTACAGGTCAATGACTCCGAGAATTTGTCCTTGGGTGCCAATACTACTTTTTCATCACAAATTTTTTTTTAATTTTTCTCAAGTCAAAAGTCAATCTATAGACAACTTTTTTGACTTTTCTTGGATAGTATATAAACAGGCTTTAAATTCTATTAAAACCAACCTCTTTGTTTTTTGGGGACGAAATCATTTTTAAAACCTATGATAATTCCTCAAGTATTTGTTCCTTATTTATCTTTGATTATCTGAAACATCCTCATATTTTAAATAATTCAATTTTGGCTATTATTGATAATTAGCCAAAATTTTGAGAATTTTATCAATTTACTTTAGGGGTATTTTCATCATTTTTAATCCCATACGGGCCTCGAAACCTCATTTCTTTTTTTTTTTTTAAGAATTTTTCTGAAATATTTAGACCCACTTTCATCATTGCTCAATTTCTAGCCTGAAACTTTTCAAATTTATATTTAGGTCCCTGCTTGGGTTTAACCTCAAGAATCCTTCCACTAAGGCAACCTCTGGCCCTTAATCACCTTAACTCCTTATAATGAGCCCCTTGAGATTTCACTGGAGTCTCTATCTTCCTCTTTTCTTATTCTCAGAAAACTTTTACTTTACGATTTAGTCCTTAGGAATCCCTCTATCCCTCCAGGGAGCCTCTGGGACTCTTACTAGAAGAGGTCTAGTAACCTTCACATCTCTACCTATTTTCTGTATCTCTAAACCCAAAATTCAGGATGTTACATAGCGGCTCAATGGGTTCAAACTTATCAATTGGCTAGAAACTTTTACCTCTAATTGGTTGAAACTTAGTTCTATAATTAGCTATGTATGGAGGTGTTTATGGGTTAGGACAAGATCAGAGCCTGCCTGTCTTGGTCCCATCCTGATGAACAAGGCCAAGATAGAAAATTTGTCTCGTGTCTCCTCCCAATCAAGATAAGACAAGATTGAGACGTCCTATATTAGTTTTTTTATAATATTGTTTACCTTGCAATTGTTATTTTTGTGCTTTTTATGTAATTGAGCTTATTCCAATGGGTTTTTAATTATTTTTTTTCCTATTTTTAGTTTTTTGGGATTAACCTTCCTCAAATCATCAAATTGTTTTACTATTTTATTTCTTTGGGCTTAGCCCTCTTCAAAATGAAATAAATATTAGAAAGTAGAAACCAAAATCATTGGACCCCTTATTTAAAAGAATAAAAACTAATATATATATATATATATATCAATGTAGTTGCTCAAGTGGAACTCCTGATAAATTTGAATAAAAGGTAAATTGAATATGTAATCTGAGTAATATAAAAGCTAAAATATAATCTAAAAGTTGATTCAAATAAATATAAACAAAATAAAAGCCAAAATATTCAAAATATAATTGGGGTTTTCTACCTAGGTTATGAATCAATTGTAATTAATGATTCTAATAATATAATCTAGTAGTTTAAAGACAATATAAGCTAAATAAATTTAGGAATTGAATTTAAATCATGAAATCCCTGTTCTTATCCTAAACCTTAGAAAAATTGCATGAGCTAGAATTATGAGTAACAATTTGAAAATTTTAGAGAGGGAATTATGAGTTGAAATTTAATATGTAACTTACTCATAAGATACTACAGTAACATTTTTTTTTGTAGATCTAAAATTGGGTTTGGTGATTCCAAGTTTAGGGTGTTGATTTTTGACTCATAAGTACTTGTTGACACCAAGTAACTATAATTCTTACTTGTTTCTCCTACTAGTTCCTCTATGAGGAGTTTTTAATTAACTTGAATCTTTTAGGATAGATTTTGAATAATATGAAATATGAAAACTACTTTGAAACTATGAAAAAACTTTCTAAAAATTTGGAGCTTGTTTGGTGGGATTGGTTTGTGAAAAAAGAATCCATTGCTACAACCTTAAGACTAGATTGAAGCCTCATGAATGATTTTTGGATGAAATTATAGAATTGTGGCATACTGTGTAGTTTGCTACGGTGAAAGGTCATTTGCTCACTGCGTCTAAGTATCCAAGCTACTGTTTTATTTGACTTTGTTTTGTATAATTTAGCATGAGTTTCTAGAATGAAATATTTATTGTAATACCTTAACTTTAAACCCCTTTTTATAACAAATAAAAACAAATGGAAGCATTCATTAAGCTTTAAAGTTGGTAAATTTCAATTTTCAAAACTTTTATCCTCAGGTTACTATTCACATAACCCTAAAACTTGACTAACATTGAAAAATTATAACGAATTCAAAAAAAAATCAAAATGAAGTGGTTCCAAGTTCTATTCGAAGCTTTCAGGGATATTTTTAATGGGAAAATAATTTTAGATTATGATTCCCTCTCATGCGTTCCAAATTTTCACACAAATGTGCATTGTTTATTTAGTTATTTTTCCAATTTTTAAGAATTTATGCCCAACTTTGGGAAAACATAACTTTTCATACAAAACTCCAAATTTAACGAATTACCACTCATTTTAAAGATAAAAATGAGATATATTAGAATGTTAAGTTTCAGATTCTAACTCATCCAATGGCCCAAAATCTCCTAAGTCAAAGTTTAGGTACCAATTGGTCAAACTTCAACCACTTAATGCCAAATATTGTATCATAACATTTGATTAATCCAAGACTATTATCCATCATACTAATCAACTAAAGTTCATGCTTTAACCAAATTATACAGCACGTAATTGTCAAGAAGTCAACCATCTCATATTACAAGTTATACATACTAAGTTTCCAAGATACTAAACACACTCAAGATCTTCCAATTTAAGCCACCTCTTTTCTTTTTTCCTTGGGCTTCCATCCCCTAATGATTGTAATTCAAATATAATGGGGTGAGATTTTAAAGAATTTGAGCAGCAAAAACCATCAATTTAAGCATTAAAATGCAAGGTAAATTCTTGTTATATGCAAGTAATAACAAAGCCATAAACATACCATCAATATGCCATGGAAAGAGAGCATAAATCATACTATTCAATAACTCAACTAAACATATTTGCCAAGACATCAATGCAAGGAGTTAATCATATTTCCACATACATAACCATATCATGGCACATACACATAACATAAACAACCAAGACAATTTAAGACTAAAATTAAAAGTTCTTGCTACCTCTTGTTAGCTTTGATCCTTAGTTTCTTTCTCTTGCTCTTAGACTCCCTTCTTCTCAATGCCAAAGCCTAACAATCAAGCAACACAATGGTATTGTAATTAACTTTAACAATCCTCATTAACACTTTTAATCTAAAACCCTAACCTTTTAACCTTTATTTTAGGATTTTACATCATCCTTTTTAATTCAACTTCCACATCCTTTTCCTATATGATTTTCTATGTAGAATCCAAATATAAATTTAGATTTATCAAAATCAGATTCCCCTTATTAATTCTCTACTTGGTCAGATAGGGTGCTTAAGGTTCCAAAATTTTCATTTTCAATTTTAATGCTTCCAAACACATACTCTTCCTATATTCCTATACAATTTCACCTCTTAAACTCATTGGAAGCATCAAATTAACAAAAATCAAACCCTAGCATCAAAACCCTAGTTGGCCGAACATCTCCCTTAGTTCCACAAGTTGGAATTCTTTCCAAAATAAAGTTTAAATTTTATAATCCATGCATTTTCTACCTCCTAATCCGTAAACAACCTTCAAATCATTCATAGCTCAACATATATAAATTTGGACAGCACCAAATCCTAACTAATTCATGCTTTAAACTCCATCACAACTACAATTTAAACCATCAAACTACTAGGCAACTTGAATTAGAAGAGAAATTCAAGTTTTTACCTTAATTTGACACTTGATTTGACCTAAGTATAGCTTGACCCTCTTCTCCTCTTCTTCCTCCCTTGTTGGCCGAGATATTCTCTCCCTCTCACTCTTGGATTTGGCTATCAAGAAGGGAGGGGTGATCATATTTATAGGAGGGCTATAATTCACTTCTCGGTAAATATCTCTTTTACCATATGATTTCACCTTAACACATGGCAAGATCTTAGTTCTTCTTCCTCCATGATTTAGCCACATAACCCTACTTATGTGTCCCTTAATTAAATGCAAGAAGGCACTTCACATGGACACTTAATCTCACACATGCAAAAATTGTTATATTTTATTCCACAATTCATTTGTCCAAGCTTACCCTTCAACAATTTTTATTATTCCTCTTAGGTCCTTCCCCTCTCTATTTGGTGCAAATTCCACTAGGAAATTAGGGAGAAATTTTGTCTCACCAAGCTTATACTCATTACACTGTATAATTTCTTGGTACCAATTGAATTTTTCTTGGATCTTGTTAACTCCATTGCTTTCAAAACTTTATTTCTTTGTGCCAATAGCTTCCTTTTAATGAGAAGAGATTCTCCAAATTTTCTCAGAATTTATTTTAACCTCTAACTTTTGAAATTAAAATTTTCCCGAAATCAACCTTCTACTAATAGAAATTAAGCTTTAAATATTTTTAAAGCTATCATCTGCGCTTTCTAAGACTAAAAAAAAGTTTTTAATTCATAATAATTTCCCAAGGAATTTTTATAAATCTTTCATGAATTATTGATCCCCTAAGTATCTTAAATAATTCAATTTATCCAATTTTTCCTTAATTACCCAAAATTCCAAGAAAGTACTGAAAATTCCAAAATAAATTAT
This sequence comes from Neltuma alba, assembly GCF_004799145.2. Taxonomy (NCBI): domain Eukaryota; kingdom Viridiplantae; phylum Streptophyta; class Magnoliopsida; order Fabales; family Fabaceae; genus Neltuma; species Neltuma alba. The sequence continues at coordinate 127,547 of NW_021632654.1, read as the reverse complement.
TTTTATTCCAATTTCATCTTTCAAGCCTCAAATACCACTCCTTGCCCTTATTCTATTTTTCAAATTTTTTTGAGAATTTTTGAAAATTTCAGATGTACCTTCCTATATTGATCAATATTGACCGAATCTTTTAAAATAACAGTCAGGTCCTGGATCTGATCTCAGTTCAAAAGTTATTCTATCTAAGTTTTTACTGTATTACTTGGCCCTTGATCAGTTCTAATTTCCTTATTTTTCTAATTAAAATTAACAGGGTATGACATTTATGCCTTGATTACTTAAAAATACTAAATGGTATTAATTATCTGATATGGTTGAGGTGTGTTTTGAATCTCATATGATACATGTTCTTTAAATACATGATGAGAATTGAGAAATACTATAGCATTGGGCTTAGAAGTATGGAGTGTTTCGATCCCTATTGCAAATCCAATGTGTTCTAGGTTTTTGCATCCATAGAATCTCCTCCTGTAGATACATATTGTAACTCTTTAGTTTGTAACCACATATGGAGCCAAAACATGTCAAATGAAACCATATTATGTGGCATTAGGCTTAGAAAATCAAATTTTAAAAAATTACTTTCTTGAATTACTATTCATTTGGCAACTTAAAAATTTTGGCCAACTTTGAAAATTCATAACTAATTCTAGAAAAATCAAAATAAGGTGGTCCTAAGTTTTATTTAAAGCCCTTCATTTCTTTACATAGGAAAAATACTCTTTGGTTGATTACCTTTACCAGTCGGGCTCCAGTTTTTGGGTAAAAACCAATGTTTATTCGGTCAATTTTTAATTTTTTAGCTTTTTATCATAACTTCAAGAACCCATGACTTTTAGGACATAGCTCCAAATAAGATGATCTACTATTCTATTTGAACCTTGGGATGGGAGATTTAAGTTTACCGAAATTTCACTACCAGATTCCATCACTTGTCTAGAAAAGTCATAGTCACAAAATCATAGTTTTGGAAGTATTTCCAATTTCATAGGTAGATTCATTCATTTACCATATTTTTGCTCTGTCTCAATTTAATTTCTCATTATGGGATGGTTTATCCCTTTATTTGCATTATCATGCTATAATATACTATTGTCATGCATGTAATCATCCCATTTATTCATTAAGAATTCTCATACATTATCATAATCAATCATACATGTCATTCTCATCATTCATTATTATATAACATTGATGGCATATTCACATCATACATCAACATATGTCATAATACATTTCTAGATCTCTTCTCTTCATTCTTCGATTCCACATCTTGCATTTCTCTTTGTTGCTCATAGAACCTATTATGGTTGGTTGAAGGAGGGTGAGATTCGAGAGAATTTTAGTAACAAACATTACCATATATGTATGCAAGATGAATGCAAATATATAGCATGCTTACCTGATCTATCACAAACTAGCCACTAACATGCCTTTATGCTCAATGTTTCATATTAAACAACTAGAAACAGAGCATCATTCATTCACGTATATCTCATTTCATCACCAATTAACATCATACACATTAACATGCAAGCATACACATCAAGCACACAATAAAGGTAAGTCCACTACTTTGTAACTCTATGTTTTTCCTCTTGTTTCCTTGTGCTTCCAACCATTAAGGTTGCTTAATCAACCTTTTCATTTCTCTTCCTTAATGTCTTATGGCCCTAAATACATCAACACATCATTACCATTTCATTCATTAGAGCCATGGTAACTATCAATATGCCTACTTTGTTCTCTTTAACATACTTTAACCCTTTAAACTTAACTTTTGTGCTTTAATTCCAATTTTCAAAAATTAATTTCTCATGCTATTTTCATATAATTTTGTATGTAGAATCCATTTCTAAGATCAAAATCAACAAAATCCAACCCCTTTCCCTTCATCTGGATATGGCCGAATACATAGGGTTTTTAGAGCAAACTTTCATTTCCAATTTCAATACTTTCAAGCTTGCTTTTTAAGTTATACCCTACACAATTTTTCATTCTAAACACATAAGAAGCATCAACATCATCAAATTCCAACTCTAACTCAAACCTTAGGCTTGGCTGAATAAAGGTTAAGGGGAGGTTGGATTCTTTGCAATCTCACCACAAAATCACTTGATTCTTGTTCTTTTTTAGCCTTTAAGCGTAATAACTTCCTCTTAGTCTTACTTTATCAATTTCATACAGCACCTCCTCTTAGGGTTTTCATGCTTTCAACTTTCATAGAACTCAAAACCAAGCTCAAAAGCACAAGCAACACTATAATCAAGAGCTAGAATCATACTACATGCCTTGGTTATTACTTGATCCTTACCCTTTCTTCTAGGGGTGAGCAAAACCGAACCGTAACCGAAAACCGAACCGAACCGAATTTAATTTCAGTTTTTTGGTTCGGTTATTTCGGTTTTCAGTTTATATTCGGTTTTTATTTTTTAAACAATTCGGTTTCGGTGTTTCGTTCGATTAGTAGAAAAAAAATTCGGTTATAACCGAATAACCAAAATAAATATATTATATATTTATATTTAATAAATATTATTATAAGAAATATATATGTGGGTATATGTGAACTTTTTAAATATATTTATATTCAATAAATATGATTATAATAAATATGATTATAATAAATCACATTGAATGATGAAATATTTATTAATTAATGGTTATAATTGTGTTTTATTATTTTTAATTTAAAATTATTTTTCATATTTATATATTTCGGTTAATCGGTTAACCGAACCGAAATTTTCGGTTAATTCGGTTTCGGTTCGGTGCTTAAAATTTACTCTATTCGGTTATTCAGTTAATTCGGTTATCACTGATAACTGAACCGAAAAACCGAATGCTCACCCCTACTTTCTTCTTCCTCTTCTCTCTTTTTAGACAGCAAAACCTTCCCCCCTTAAGCTCTCAACTTGGCCAAAATATGCTCTTGCGGGGGAGGGGGTATTTATAAACATTTGGTTACAATTTTGTCCTCCAAGTTACTTGAAAATATAAGGGTCTTGTGGCTTGATCTTTTGCCATCTATTCAAGTCTCTTACCATGTGTTCAAATCCCTTGCCATGCAACTTGATCTCTCACCATCTACTCAAACCTCTTGTCATGTGTTCAAATCCCTTGCCATACCACTTAAAATCTTACCATGTGTTTTCCTTCTTATTTAACATGTGATTAACAAATAATAATTTAATTTTTTTAGATAACAAATTATATAATTCTTTCCATGTCCCCTCATCAAATTAACATTAAAATAGGAAGGAAAATAGGGAGAAATTCATGCTCCCTCTCACCTTCAACTATTCTTCTACCTATTTTACAATTTCATTCCATAGCAGGTACTATTTTGTGTCCTGACTTATCTGGTAACACTGAGACATATTCTGACACTTTTCTTTTATCACAAATAATTTCACATGACATTATATATGCATGTACATAGAGAAAGATCCTTGTCTCCTTGTCTCTCTATTAAATATTTAATAATATTTATTCTTAAGTAAACTTGACTAAATGCTTTCTATCAGTCTAAGACTTCAAGAATCTGTCTCTAGGCACACATAAACCGATTGTATACCATCACTGATAAACACTAGAATAAGCGATATTTACTAGGCCAAGAGCACCCCCTCAAGTAAAAGCTTCCACAGCCGGTTGACCAAAATGAGGATCCTAAATTGCATGAGCAATAGGCCTAACTCCTTTTTATCATGGGACCTCGAGAAATTTATTTGATTTTTCTCAATCCAAACTTTGACTTGTAAGCAGTCTATTTTGACTTTTGTCGAATAGTATATAAATAGGTTTTAAATTATGTTAAAGCCAACATCTATGTATTACAAGGACGAAATCACTTTTAATATATATACTAAGTTAACTCAATATATATATAATTAATATCACTGGGTAGGATCGAGTTAACCAGTCTTATATGCCTACCTGATCAGGATGGTATCGTCAAGACAGGACAAATTGTAAACTCCTCTCCAAAAGTATAGTGCTATGCTTTGATGAATTCAAACTCAATGTTGAGATGTCTACGTGTGTGAATATGTTTAAATTGATTGTACTAAAGAAAAGTTCCGGCCAATGCCCTCTCGTCCTACCCATGAGTTGAAAGTCACGGGAAGAAAATAACATTTTTAAAATACGAAATGCGTGTGACAACTTTTATCTATTTTTTTAATTTGTCACGTCGCTTGAGCTGTTGTCCAGTGGCTGATATTATATTATATTACATGTACTTTAATCGAATCCCTTCCAAATTATTACCTCCGGTCCTAATTATAAAACCCAGTTGACTTATTTGAGGAGATTAAAGAAATAAGTTAAGTTAGTTATTCGTAATAAATAAGTGTTGTTATTCCTAAAATATCTTTGTTAATTAAGTGTATTGGCTAGAACTATCATTATTAGAAGGACTATCTTGGAAAAAAATGTATAAATATAATAAACAAAATGGATTGGGGTCTTATAATTAGAACCAAACAAAAAGTCAAACAGGGTCTTATATTAAGGACCGGAGGTAGTACAACCTTTTCAATGACTAATCCATTCCATCCACAAACTTAACAATAAAAAATAATTCAATAGTAAATGCACAATAGAATATTTAAAACGATTGACTTCATTTTCTTAGCTGACTTTTGTTGAAAAACTTTTTCTAAAAGTCTCGCATGGTGAACAGTAAAATCACGGATTTGTTGATTTTTTTATAAAAAATAATTCAATTATCACTAGAGTTATGGACTGTACTCCCTATCCTTGTTGTACGGTGTCTTGTGTAAGTTCCCTAATGTAAGTATCAATTTTAGCCCTATTACAAATTACTAAAGAAAAAAACTAATTCTAATCCAGCGTTTCTAAATATAATATAAGTCCTCAAATGCTAATTTTTTTCTCTTTTCTTTTCATCCATATTTTTTAAAAGGGTTAGATTTGAAACATAAATATTTTAAGATATATTTAATGAACTAACTATTCTTTCTTAATTTTGTGTTCTTCCTTAATTCCCATGATGTGATTGAATCGATAAGGATGGAAGGAAATAATATTTAGTAGGAGGATAGCATTTAACATATACTGTACCAAAAAATAATTTTGAGAACTGAAAGCCAGTTAATTGAATTTTTGCCCTTAATGCAAGGAGTTAGATTTTTTTTACCCTGAAATATGAGAGCAAGGAACTGTATCTATTTTATATAATGAGTGTACGTTATTTTCAATTTAAAATTAATATCCATGATAACAAAAATCAAAAGTCAAATGATAATAAATGTCTTTCCTCCTAAGAAAGAAAACACAAATTTAAATCCTGATAAATGCATTTGTCCGAAAAATTTTAATCTTAACGTATCTCAAGCTAAAGATAGTTTGAGGATACTTTTAGTTATGGAAAAAAAAAAAACAAATGTGAAATATCAACGGAAAAAGGCCACGTGATTTTGAGGGGCGGCGGCTAGCCAGTTTGGGATTAAACATGATTTTCAAATATTATATTTTTATTATTATTGGGTCGAATTTAAATATTATCGGATCCAAATTAAAATAGCTCTTCAAAAGCATCTCAAATATCCTATTATTTCATGAATAAGACATGAAGCAAACAACCGAAAGAACTACATTTAAGAATTTTAATTTTTTTTTTAAACTTCAAATTAAAAATAATTTGAAGTAAAAAATTATTAAAAAAAAAATTACCTTCAAATTTAAATAATTTTGATTTAAAGTTATATTTTGAGTTTTAAAATATTATCATTGAAACTTCTCGAAAGTTTTCCTTCCTTTCAATTTGATAATATATTCTTTCAGATTTGATAGTGATTTAATTACTAAAAGTAATTATTATATTTAGGAAACTATAATCAATAACATGTTTTCCCAAGGATTTAATTTTTGATTCGAGGCTATAGCTAATTGCCTAATTACCTAGGGCAATTTCAACTGGAGAATCGCATAATTTTATTTTGCAAATATATTAAATTTTGGGTTATACTTGGTAAGACGTGACATTTTCATATCGGCATGTCCTCTGTCGGATTTGTTATTGGATTCGGATAGTTGTCGTGAGTTGTGTTATGCTGGAAAATTAGTTTATAACACCGTGATAATTAATTTATAATTTATAAATATTAAAAAATAGTTATGTTGATTATTTATAAAAAAAATTATGTTAGTTTTCTTTATTTAAAAAACCTTATTTCATCACTGCATTGAAAATTAACCCTATAAAAACCCATAATATATGCAATCAATAAAAATACTTTGAAAAAGCTAATAAGTTTTTCAAAACAGAATATATTAACATTTTATATTTATAATCAAAATAAACCTCTTCATCAGCCCTTATGCCTAAAGATGGGCTGTGTATACCGCATATATATGGTATGCAATACATATATAGACATTTACATGTATGATAAACTGATTATTCGTTAAGATAATCTAAGAGCATTAAAATTTCAAAAAAAAAAATTATAGTATAAATGTCGAAGAAAATCAAATACATGAGTAAAATGTTTGTAACAATTTAGAGAAAAATTTTTTCTTTTTCTAAGCACAAAAGAATCCTAAAATTGTTTTTTCTGTTTTAAGTTTTAACTCAAATATCCAAAAAAAGTTTTATTCTATTATTAAAATTTGAATGATGGTAGATGCAGCCCCGCGTAAAGTAACGTTAATGGATACATAAATCGCAAGTTGGATCCATATATGTTTTACCTCAAACCTAACGAAACCGGTATTAACAAATGTAGCCATAGCTTTATCCCTGTGGTTTGTGATACTACTTCCGATCTTTAATATCAGAATTTATTTGATTTTTATTTTGATACTAAATATAAAGATCTAATATATTTTATTTCTCATATTTATTTATTTATTTTTAAGATAGTTACAATAATAATAGTTTTAGCTAATACACTTGATTAGCAATGATATTTTAGAAAAAAATAACATATATTTATTACAAGTAACTAATTTAACTAATTTCTTTAATCTACTCAAATTAGTCAATTAGTTCTTATATTAAGGATCGAAGGTAGTAATATACTACTACCTAACTAATTTAAGGAGATTAAAAAAAATTAGTTAAGTTAGTTAATTATAACAAATATATTTCAACTCCTATGACAAAAAATATATATGTTGACTTCCCTAAACCACTATTTTTAATTATACACATTAAAACTATCCTTTAATGAGAAATTGATGCAATCAAGGGGAATATTTTTTTTAAAAAAAATTATAAATTTGAGAGACATATATTTAAGACCAAATTCAATCTTCAACTAGCTTTTATACTAAGAATAGAAGTTACTATTGTTTATATATATATATGTACTTCCCCCGGTCTTTAATATAAGATCTAGTTGATTAATTAGAAGATATTGAGAAAGTTAGTTAAGTTAGTTATTTGTCGTAGATAAATGTTGCCTTTCATAAAATACCCTTATTAATCATTGTGTTTGAATTATCAATTGATAGTAACTTTTTAACATGTACAACGGGCAAAATAAATAAATATTGGAGACAAAGTAAATTAAGATCTTATACTTATAATCAAATTAAATGTCAAACTAGCTGTTATATTAAAAATAAGAGATAGTACATATTCTTTTTGTCCTTAATATAAGACCTATTTAACTAATTTGATTATATTAAGAAAGTTAGATAAATTAGTTAATTATAAGAAATATGACATGTTTTTCCTAAAATACCATAATCATCTTTTTTAATATCCTCCCTCCCTCTTCTACTTAATCATAATTGAGAGAGTATCCATAAGGGTAATTTAAGAAAAATTGATAAATATGATAAATAGATTTTATATTTAAGATCAAAATTAACTCAATAATTAGTTCCTATATTAAAGACTGAAAGAGTATATAATATTTATCAAGTTGTACTTCATCTTTAAAAGTTTCCGATTTACTTCTTACGAGTATTATTTTGCATTCGTATTGTTTTAAATTTCAAAGATACTAATGACGTTCTATGAGCCGAGGGCAGTCTGCATGTAATAATATATTATTCTTATTTTAATCCTTTTTTCTAATTATTACTCCCTCCGCTCTTGTATATAAGCAATATTCTCTCGCATAAAGGTGGCTCTCTTTCTCCATATATATATATGTGTGTATGTACTCTACTGGTCTTTAACATAAGACCTAATTGTTAAGTTAGTTTTGGTCCTAAATATAAGAATTATTTATCATATTTATCAGTTTTTTCTAAATTACCCCTATGGATACTTCCTCAACCATAATCAAATAAATGAGGGAGGAAGGATTTTAAGAAAGATGATTATGGTGTTTTAGAAAAAACATATCATATTTATTAAAACTAACTAACTTACCTAACTTTATTAATTTAATCAAATTAGTTAAATAGATCTTATATTAAGAACTAGAGGAGTAATAATTTGTTCGTCTAAAACTTTAATACATTTTCTTATATTTTTACTCCTATTTAATTACATGTCCCTCTCATATATTTTCCACACAAATTTTCTCTCACCTCTTTTTATGCATGAAAAAATTATATCATCTCTAACACATGCCTCTTGTCCTATTTTTGACCAGCCTTCCTCTTGTCCTATTTACAAGCTTTAAATTTGAAGAGAAATATCATTTTATAGGATTCAATTTGAATTTATCTCAGCATTTAATGTATTTTTTTTTAAATTTTGTCCTTTATTATTTGTGTTCTTTCTTTTCCCACACACTCTCTCATTAAATTTCTCCATGCCTTCTCTTTTATCTTTTTTTTTTATGCATTACAATTTATAAGAGCATATTTAGGAAAAAGAAATATATGTTTTAAGAGGCGATCTCTTCATGGGATCTTCATTCGTTTAAGTGGATCAAAAGTGATTAGGTTTTATCCCACAGTTGAGGGTGACCATTAAATAGTCTCTTCCATAATTTTTTGTTTTTTGGTTTGCCAACGGTCTTCCATAATTTTATTAATGAATGTTGGAATAAACGATTTAAACTTCTTTTAATATCAGACAATAGATGTAATATATTCTCTGTAATTTTTAATAAGACATTTTCAACATCATCACTGTAACCATGGATAAGTTTAAAATTGACTAACTTTTTCTAGAAATAAAGTAAGCTTCCAATATTGCCCTCATTTAACCTCATATGATATAACTTTGGCAAAATGAATTAACATTAAAATAAGGGCAATATAGAAAAGATGTAATAAATATCCCATGTGATACCTTATAAAAAAGGACAAAAAAAAAAAAAAGTCTTCTCTGAGCACCTTATAAAAAGCATTGGAGGAAGTAATTGCTAGATCCTAGCCTCTCGTGTATATTGTATCATCTGCATAAAAAAACAAAAAAAGGCTCTTGATCATATTCAAACTTAACCTGTATCCATTGAAATAGCCTCAGGTGGTCCCTATTTCCTATTTTAATAATGATTAAATTGTGCATAATTATTGTTCAATCCGCCCACTCGTATAACAATTAAAAATTGATCAATGCTCCACAATAAAAAAAAAATATTTTAAAACGACGGACATGGCTTTTGTTCGAACAGTCAACTGGCTCACGATGCCATTAAGATCAAGGGTAATATTTTTTTTTTTGTGCAAAATATTGATTTTTATTTCTCTATCAAAATAACGTAATTTGTTGGCAAAAAAAAAATCAAAATAGTATAATTTGTCATTAAAATTTTGGATTATTTTAGCCAGCGGGACTCAAAGTAATATTTTTATTCGGTAATTGACAATTATTCCCCGACATGGAAACGATGGATTTCATATTTTATGTGACTTTTGTTCGAACAGTTAAGTCTCTCATGATGCTATTAAGATCATGGATAATATATTTTTTTTTTACAAAATAAATTTTTTTATTTCTCTATTAAGATAACGTAATTTATTGGCAAAAAAAATCAAAATAGTGTAATTTTTCATTAAAATTTTGGACTATTGTAATCAGCAGGACTAAAAGCAATATTTTTATTCGGTAATTTACAATTATTCCCCGACATGGAGTCTTTGGATTTAATTTTTCGAATCCCGAGGCTGATTACTAATTGGATAGTGCAATTTGGTCTAAATTTTTATTTCCAAAATATATCAAATTAAATTATGCTTATTTTTCGTCAGCGATGACGTTTTCATATTGGCTTGTCGTTCGTCGTATTTATTCTATGATTTGTGGCTGCTTTTGTTCAAATCACTGCTCGCTAGTAGATAGTACTACCGTCTCATGCATGTAATAGTGGGAAAGACTCTTCTTTCATTGTATTAGAAAAGAAAAGGAGAGATTCTTCTTCACTGTCTTCTATGCTTGTCGAAAGCGACACAATGATTGAAGTATCCGCTCATTTCTTTAGCTCTTCAGTCCTTTCTGTTCTTCTGATTTTCGCACGTCTGCTACTGGTTAGTTTTCTTGTACGTTAACAAGTTTTTAATTTTGAAAGCAAATCACAACTGGGTTTCCTACAATGTTCAAGGGTAATAGAATCTGGGCTTACGTGCGAGAAGAAATTATGTGGGAATCACGCATTCACAGTTTCAGTTTCCAATTTCCAATTGCGTCCTGTATTTTCGTTTCTATTTCTCATTGGAAGATTGTGCCGTTTCATGTTGCAGTAACTCTTGGCCAATCAGAAAACGAAAAACAGAGCTATTTCAGCATCATTGGTTGGAAAGATGGCTTTTGAGCCGTTAATTTGGTACTGCCAGCCAGAGAAGAACTTCATCTGGGCTAATCTTGTAGACAGTGCTTTTGGGTCCTATACACCATGTGCAATGAACACTATTGTGATCTCCGTCTCCAATTTGGTTCTCATTGTCCTTTGTTTATATCGAATATGGCTGACTATGAGCAATGCCAAAGCTCAAAGATTTTGCTTGAGCTCAAATTACTATAATTATTTTCTGGGATTGTTGGCGGGTTACTGTGCTGCTCAACCTTTACTGAGATTGGCATGTGGCATTTCTGATTTCAACTTGAATGGAGAATCTGGTTTTGCTCCTTTTGAGGTGAGTACTCGTTTTCTCAAACATGTTTAGCAAAAGTGATTGTTGAGGGGTTTAGTTCATCATGTAAAGCAAGTAACATATCTGATGTACGTGCAAAGTGGACTTTTAAGTCACACTTCAGTTTCTGTGCCAGATAACAGGTCTGATCATTGAAGCACTTACTTGGTCCTCAATGTTAATTCTTCTTGTCATGGAGACTAAGATTTATATAAAGCAATTTCGGTGGTTCGTGAGGTTTGGGGTCTTTTATGTTTTGGTGGCAGATCTTGTAATGCTTAATCTTCTTCTATCAGTAATAAATTACTGCAGCAGGTTGGCTTTTTAAGTATTTTACTTTTTAAGGCCCATACTATCTCTGCATTATTGTCTTTCATCTCTTCCAATTTCTATTTTGTGTTCAGCAACTAGATTTTTACGCATTTGTTGCTTGTATCTTTTGTCATGCTTTGACATATGTAATTCATTATGATGGACCGATCACAGATGCCGTGATATCTACATTCAAGAAAAGAAAGCTCAGTTATGCTGGCATAGTAAATTATAGTGGAGTGTCAGTCTTCCTTTAGCTCACATCTTTTTATCTGCTACTTTTGGATGACATTGCTCTAGAGTTTCTCTAGATGTACAAGGCTAGTCAAAGGAAAGATGTCAAACAATGAACAAGACTATGCATGGATATACACCTTGGACTTACCCAATACTAAAGCTCGTTTCAGAATATGAACTTATATTAGTATTATTGAGTTGTTGGTTGAGAAATTCCTGACTTTTAGGTTTGTTTTGGTAAGTTGGTTGGGCTTAGGTTATTATTCTAAAGAACAGGGGAAAAGGTATCTTACATGAATATAGGTGCTGGAATATATTTTCTAGTACCTATTCACATAGCATCCAATTGAGATGATCTTTTGTTGAAAAATCACAACATGCTGTGTATCATAATTCAGGAATGCAACTTTGCTATGGACTTTAGTCTTTTTTTTTTTTTTTCCCCCTTCTCTCTAAATATTTCTTTATTAATCTTTCACAAGAGAATGTATTGTCCTCCAATAATGTATCTTCCTTTCTAACAGAAGTTTCAATCCATTTCCATGATCACTATGATTGCGACAAGTGTATTTGATATATGTAATGTTCTTGTTTAAAAAAACAAATTTCTTTAAATATATTCACTTTTCCAAATTTGCAATTCATTTCGTTTTTGAACAATCAACATAGTCAATGCCATATTTATTCTTTGACGTTACTGTTGCAGATCTGCCCTGTATCTGTTCATCAGCACTATGTTCTGCCAGGTCTTTTTCAATTTTTCCTCATTTTTTGAAATGAAATATTATAATTTTATGTTGCTTTATTGTCTTCAATTCTTCATTGCAGTGATAAAAGATGATCTCTTGACTAAAGTTGGTAGCTAGTGTTAGATACTTTCTGAAAATATTTAAATAGAAACTACCTGGTAATGATTGCCAGCTTTGGCTTTGGAACACTCTAAAATCTCAAAGCATTACAGCTTGTATTAAATACCTTTATATCAAGACAATTTAGACAAATTATAATTTGAATATCTGTGAATATAGTCTGAAAATCACTGATTTGGAAACTCTGGTTTTGGCTGCTAATATAGGCACTTTAGGGGAACCAGTATTAGCTTAATTTTTTGCAGATTAATTTTACAGAAATGAATGTTGTAAAATATTGGACATTATCTGACATATAATGAATGGGAATGGCTTCTACACACGTTTGCAATGTAGCAGCTTCTCTCATGTCTTATTTATATTATTCTGAGATTAGAGATTAAATTACTTGGTAAACGTCGGAAGGTAATCATAAAACATGTTTGTGAGACTACTAAAAAGAAGAGCGATAAATTCCATGACTCCTAGGCAGAAATGGACTCCTAAATTAATACAAACTATGACAAGTAGACAGTAATGAACTCCTGATACTATAGGAGCTCTGCTTTGACAGGTTTCCTGAAACATATCAATGTGTTCATGTAATGTATGAAACAATTAATAGGCTGAATAGTCAAGTATGGCGCTAAACCTGGCATGGTATCTCTATCAAGTCTTATGCTGCATTTCAGGCTCTTTGAGCTTGTAAGGTGGGGCTTAAGAATGTGAGATTCTTGTAAGCTTATGTAAATTGGGGTAGAGTGATATAGTTAAGCCACCACAAAGCAAATGCGAAGTATGCTATATTGTTGAGCTATTTTTAGACTTAATGATAGACTATTTTTGGATACCTTTTATTTTTATATGCAGGTGCTATTTGGGATTCTCCTTCTTGTTTACATTCCCAGTTTAGTTCCTTACTCTGGCTACGTAACAGTACAAGAAGATTTTCATGAGAATGCTGAGTATGAACTACTTTGTGGAGAACAGCAAGTTTTCCCCGAGAGATATGTTAATGTATTTTCCAGTACGTAATGCCTTCAGATTTTTCCAAGTTCTTTTTGTTGACTGAGATTTTCAACACTTGCATAATTAAAGAGGATATACATATCATTTTCTATGATTGAAAATTTTGTTGCGGAAACATGGATGATTTACTTATTGCCAGTTGGGCACTATGCTTCTTTCTCTCTTGCATTTTTATTGATCACTGAGAGAGTGAGGGGGGGAAAAAAAACAAAGAACAAAAAATGAACAGCTAAGTGATAAACATCTTTTACAGCAATATATTTTATAACTAGACATTTTTTGTCGTGATAATTTGGTCCTCCTTCTTTTTTCTCTTCACTTTCTGCAGGATTGTCGTTTGGTTGGATGACTCCACTCATGCAACAAGGCTATAGAAAACCCATCACTGAAAATGATGTTTGGAAGTTAGACACATGGGATCAAACGGACATGCTTTTTGAAAAGTTTGTACACTTTCTCCTTTTCTGTTCCTGTATCAATTGATATGAAATTTGTTCTTCATGCATAGTATTTTCCTTTTCTGTAGGTTCCAAAAGTGTTGGATGTTAGAACGTCAAAGGTCTAAACCTTGTCTTTTAAGAGCATTAAATAATAGCCTTGGAAAAAGGTACCCATCAGCTATTTTATGTTGATGTTCTCTCCTGCCTAAATGTTTGATCTGTCCTTGTTCTGTTCAATATATGTTTAATATTGGAAAATTTTCCTGCATTCTTAGTTCATCTGATTTTACTCGAATTTTCATGTAGGTTTTGGTGGGGAGGCGTTTTTAAGGTGCTCATTTAAACTTTTCTTTTAAATCTTTCTAGATTTTTTGAGCAATGCGTAATTACTTATAGGTAAATGTGTTGCCACTGCTTGCTATTTCTATGACTGAACATCATTGGAATTTTTTTTGAATAAACATAATTTGAAAGAAAATGAAATCAAAATTAACTGACACAGTACAATTATATCACCTAAGAATGCCCAATGTTATCACAGTAAAAACTTCATTCTACTGCTGTTGTCTACATTACTCATTTATTCCATAAATGCTTTTACTATTGACATCTTCTTGGCCTGATATATGAAGAATAGTCGTCTCTACTTTCAATACTTTTTAAACTGTATATGGTGACTTCTTTTGCTTCTTCATTGAGAAAATATGATTGATGTGTTGATGTTAACATTTGGGTAATATACTGATAAGCTGATATTTGGAAAACTTATATGGAAAATATTTCTTTTGCAATATTATGTATCTGTTCTTTTGTATCCAAAGGTACTGGTTAGGTTAAAAATGAGACAGGGATTTATGGACATGAATTGCATGATACGGCGGGTCTTAACTTTCTAGTAAATTTCAATGGAGAGTTTAAAATTGAGTTAGTGTCACTGTATATCTGTGTTTTTGATATTTTACAGCAATAGGAAGTCTTCATATGCTAAGGCCTCCTATGAAAGTAGCTGTTGAGTCCTTTAATTTTTAGCTAAGACCAAAATAATAAAATAGCTATTGAAGGACTCATAGTTTGAACTAACTGATTAGTAAGTTATATCAGTCTCCAAAGTCTTAGACCATTTGATAGCTACTCTACAGGGGGTTAAATAAGTGCTCCGTAGAAGTGTCAGAAGCATAGATCCTAACTTCGTCATTACAGAGAGAATGGTGAGTTGGAAAGAAATTCATGTTTGTCAAGCCATTTCTTTAGTTTTTTCTTCTTTTTTTTTCCCTTTTTTTTTTTTAAATGACCTTCCATACTTTAAAACCTTTTTGTGGGTACTGGCATTTCACTTATATAGGAGCTTTGTAGCAGTCAGTAATCTCAATATCATTATTTGGTTCATCCTGGTCCCTTGTATCTTATTATATCCTGCATCTGGAATGAAATAATAGCTCCTTAAAACCATGTAATAGCATTGTACTTTTTGCATTTTCTGACTCCACGGAATCTTATCAGTGATAATTTCTTGCAGATTTGTTATGATCTTTCTCAGTTTGTGGGGCCTATTTTGCTGAATCATTTATTAAAAGTATGTCTCTTTCTCTCCGTGACCAAAGTGAACTGTTATTATTCTTTTTAAGGCCAAAAGAAGAAATCTAATTCGAAGGAATAGAATGCACAAGAATATTAGGAATCCTCAGACCGTAACTTACTAGAAAAGCCCAATACGTGTCATAGCAACAAATCATTAAAGGCCTGTTAGTATGCAAAATTAGTCTACAAATACAATACACTCATGAAATAGACAAGACGAACCAAACAAATGAATTGTTATGTTTCGAAATTCAATTCACTATGTACTTGGAAAGCACACCATTCCTCATCAATGAACAAAAACTGTTGAGGGATGAACGTTGAATTTGTTTCCAAACCCACTTCCACAATCTTGTATTCATTCTCTCTCTCACTCTCTCTGGGGGCAAAAAAAAAAAAAAGGAAGTGAAGAACTTTCCAATTATTCTGAGTCTCTTGGCTTACTTACTTGTTCATCCTATTTTTTGGGCCTTGTATTCTAGGAGTTATTTTTCCCGGTCTCCAAGAATCTGACTTTTTACCATATATTTTCTCACCAAGAAAACTTAACAACAGGTAGCATTATTTAAATAAAATTGATATATTGTTAATCGGGAAATAAAATGGAAAGCTAAAAACCAAGAAGCACCAGAAACACATCAGATAATATCACTTAAACACAAAAAAAAAAGAAAAAGAAGAAGAAGCATATCAGATAAGAAGTCTATTCTGCATAAGGTAAACTAGGATAAACTAGTATTTATCATGTGAAAACAATAGAGGGAAAAGGGAAAAAAATCACTTCGCAGCATTAAAAAAAAAAAAAAAAAAAAAAAAAAAAAAAAAAAAGATGAAAGGGCAACCATATTACTGCATACATGTCATTTTAGGCTGAAGGTGAGATTTTACTCCATCTGGTTCTTATTATAAGACCCCTTCTAGAAGAAGAAGAAATTTTTAACCCTATGATAGTTTCAATGAGCATTAAATAATTTTTTTCCATATATGCCCATAATTAATAAAAGTAGTGAGAGAGTAGAAATTAATATGATGCTGGAATTTGATGTATTTAATGAAGGTAATATTGGAAATCACTTGAATTTTATCACAAATTTAATGCTTTTAACTGCTTTTATTGGTACGTGTGATTAATTAGTAGTCTCTTATAAAAAAGGACTAGAGGGAGTAGATTGAGAAAAGATGAAAATTAGAATGGAGGGGTGCATTAAGGACTCCTGCAAAACAGAGAAACTAGAAGTAAAATGGCATTCTAGCGGGCCCAATAATGCAAGAAAATCTTCATAACAAGTGCACCTTGTGGAAAAAAGAGCCGAAATTTTTACAAATCTCCAATTTGTGAAGTATTTTTCATCTTGAAAATTACTACAATTTAAACTGAACTAAGACCCAATCAAGATAGCCAAGTAAGATCTTGTCTTTCAACGTCTGCAAGGAAAAGAATCCTCGTTAGCTCTTGGTCTTGTACTTTCTGCGCTAGATCAGAATCAACCAGTCCTGACTCTAGATAATTTGAATAAGCAGGGCTATATTAATGTGCAGCAACCCAAGTTATCCAACTGATTTCCTTAACTAAGAATATGAAGATATTCATGTGTTTCCCAGCTGGCTGATATAAAATTAACAAAGTTCGTAGTTATCTGATTTTTCTCATTTCAAAATGATAGTTTTGTTGTTAAAATCTGTCATTTTAGCTTTATAATTATACTACGCTCTGAACAAGATATTTTTAAACGCTCACGCAGTCGATGCAACAGGGAGATCCATCTTGGATTGGCTACATCTATGCTTTCTCCATATTTGCAGGAGTGGTATGTACGCTGTCCTAGGCTTTTTAAATCTAGTGGGTGCCTCCTTCTTTACTTTAATTTCTTGCTTTGCAATCTTTGCAAAGTGCCATGTGCTTCTATAGAATATAGGAGAAAAATCTTGATAGGCTTGAAGAGAAAAAGCTGATCAGCCCGTGAAAAGAGACTGATCATGTTAATTTTTTTCCCTGTTAAAGAAAAAAGAGGTTGTAGTAATCCTCTTAATAAAGCGCTTCAGATCAGCCACTATCTCTGAAAATAAACCAGATCAATAATCTAAAAGGTCATAATATAATCTGATTGCTTTGCTCACCACGTTGATGACCTTGCATGCCATCACCGTGGTTCATATCAAACTCCTCTTGAAGAAGAGTCATCCTCAACTCTTGATGGTTTTTCAAGTTTTTGCCTGTATCTCTAAACTTGTGCATTAACTTCAAATTCCCAGGGTCAAGGACTACCTTCATAACGATAATTAAGACTCAAGTGCATGATCATAAAAAGGCTTGTGACAATTAAAATCCATCTTAGCCTCTCTTTCCTTCACGTACAAGCTCAAAATTTTCTCTTCTTTTTTCAAGCTCTATCTTCCACTCATCATTTTCCTCTCTATCTTGTTTGTTTCTACTCAAGTTACTCTCACTTATATTTTTTCCCCTTAAGCTGCCTTTCTTTTTCAAGTGGAGCTCTCAATATTCTCTCATTGATTTTCCCTTTCTTTCTCAACTGAAGCTCTCTCACTCTTATTTTCGCTCTTTATTTTGGCACATGTGCTCTCACTTTCAGTTTTCCTTTCACTCTTGTTCTATTCTCTAATCTTTCCTTTTTCCTGGCGTATCTCTCTTTTCCTCTCTTCTCCTTTCGGAGTTATCCAATCTTAGTGACTATATAGACCATACTTTGAATGTCCTAGTGAGGATACCATTTCACATCTTTGGCTATGTTAGGATTAAGTCATGTAGAAAGCAATCCATGGTTTCTTTTGGACTCTGTTTTAGACTGTCTCTAATCATGGCCAACTCCATCAATATTCCTCCTCAGCGATGTTTTCACTCCTGCAATTTTTTATATAAATTTATTTTTGACCTGGAGTCTTAATTCTACTCTAGCATTTAGCTTTTGGACTCCCTCGTCATATTCTTTCTACAGCAATTTGATTTCTCCTGTCGTCATTTCTTCACCACCAGACATGATGATGCAACCTATAGGATTAGAAATAAACGACAGGACCTCACTCAACCCACTTCATGTGTTTGGCTCAGGTTATTGTGCAATTGGCTTGTGTTTACACTCTTACTTTCCTTTCCTCGATGTTATTTTCTCTTCTCTAGCTATTTTCTACGCAGCTTGCCTCTAGTGAATGTTCTTAAAAGAATCAGTATGTAACAAATCACAAAGGAGTAATAGAAAAGTGGCAAAGGTAAAAAAAATCCATACATGAAACCCTAGACAAGCTCAATCTTGTATCCATGCCATCCTCCAGGTGAGGGAAATTATGATTGTCATCTTCACAAGTACCTTGTGTCATGTGATTTCCTTCCTATTGATAACGGTTGAGTGGACATATTTATATCTCCACTCTCAAAGGTTAGTTTGTTGCCTGTATTCGAGGAATTTGTATTTTGATAGCACACAATAGCAGAGAGAAAAAAACTGACCATGATTTAAATTCTTTCAGTCATTTGGTGTACTTTGTGAGGCTCAATATTTTCAAAGTGTTATGCGTGTTGGTTTCCAGCTAAGGTCAACTTTGGTACGCAATCTCTTTCAATTCACAGCGTCCACTTATCCTCTGAAGTTCCTCCAAAAATTTATTTGTTAAGATGTTCTATATCTTGCCATACAATTAATATGATGTGACGTTACCTGATAATAGGTGGCTGGCATATTTTACAAGTCCCTGAGATTGAGGCATGAGGATCGTAGCAAGTTCTCGTCTGGAAAGATTATGAATATGATGACAACAGATGCCAGTGCTCTACAGGTAAATTGTGTCTTTTATTGAATAGGTGTAGTTTATTGAATGAACAAACAAAAAGTGTCAGCATATTGAGTCTTACATAAAATGATACATTTTGAAACAAACGATGGTTGACTGTGGGTGACCCTTTTCAATGCCAGAATACTCCAATCGTTATTGACTTTTCTCAACAATAAATTTTTATTGGCTTTAATAAATGATATTGGGTTGTGAGAGTGAGTATGTGAAGTCATTCATGATATTGAGTTATCCGTTATCAATTGTTGGTAAACTTTGAAAGGTGGAGTTGACGGACTAAATGGGCCAACGATACTCATTAATCCAGACAAAATTAAACTTATAATCATTCATTGTAGAGAGAGAGGGGGAGGTTTTGTTGGGCTTAGTAAAACTCATCCCAAAAGAATTTATGAAAAAAGAAACAAGGGTGTCAGGCTATATTTTAACTCAAACAAGGGGGTTAATGGAGGCCCATCTAAAAGCCCAACACAGTGACTGGGTTTTAGGAATAACGTAGTGCTTTGGAAGGTAAGTCTGGACTGAGAGGATTGTCTTGAAACCCGAATAGCAAGGGAAGCTCGACTCTCCTTCATTTTCCTAAAGTCATGCTATTACTGTAATTTCCTGTTTTGTTCACTGTAACAGAGGCTTTTCAGCTTCATTATACATAAAGAAAACAGAGAATATAGGGTTCCATCAGGTTTGCTAGGTGCTGAATTATTTAGTCAGCATCTTGAGCCATCTTCAAATGAAAATACATGTCGTCCAACTTGTACTATGAGCACTTGTCCTGCTGTCTCTAAAACAAAAAAGCATAATGTCCACAGAACATAAGCCTATCCCTGACACTCATTATAATCATATTACTCATGAGACCTGCCTGATTGTCTTATAAATCTCCACACGTCCTATTTTTTGCAAATACTACGAAAATTATAATGCTTCATATTCTAGACAATATTCTTTTGGTATAAATATCCTATCTAATATTTAGTTTTCCTGTTCAGCAAATATGTCAGCAACTTCATGGACTTTGGTCATCACCATTTCGTATCATCATGGCTATGGTTCTTCTATACCAGCAATTGGGTGTTGCTTCACTTTTTGGATTACTGATGCTAGTTCTCATTATCCCAATGCAGGCAAGTTCTTCCCCTGTGTGCTATCCCATGTGTAAACCAATATAGATTTAATCATTCTGCCTGTTGTAATCTGATTTGCAATTATGGATAAGGTTTCGTTGTATTTGTTAATTGTTAGGATTGATTTGGATTTTAAGTAGGAGTTGGATATTATTCTATTAGGAGGATTTAAATAGGATTCAATCATTTTTGTAGGACTTGGACAGGTTAGGATATCTAGAGAATGTTTATATAAGGTTAGGATGTAGGATGTCTATTAAGATTTATATCTGTTAGGATAGGACTTAATATGATTGATATTGTTCAAATTTATTCTTTGCTCTCTATCTATGTTTTCTTTTTCTCCCTTTATCCCTCCCTTTTTCTCTCTCATTCCCATCTAAATTCTATAGTAGTCATATCAGAACCATCCTTCTTCGGACTAGATGGGATAGGTTCTGATATGGAACAACTTAAGAGCATTGCTCAACAGATTGTGATACATTGGTCATCATGCTTTTGAATTACTATGTTCATATTCTAGAAAAGAATTGGTTCTCTTTTGCTTTCTTTGCCTTCCACCTATAAGTATGTCAATTAGTTTTAAATGCTTTTGAAAGCAGACAATCGTTCTCAGCAAAATGCGAAAATTCATCAGGGAGGGACAGCAACAGACGGACAGGAGAGTTGGCCTCATGAATGAAATTCTGACTGCCATGGATACTGTAAAGTACGAATAAATTTAACAGTTGACATTCTATGCGGGTACTAATTTTTTTTTTTTTTTTTTTTTTTTGGGGTTGCTGAAGTGTTTTTCTCACACTATATTGACTTGATTCAGGTGTTATGCATGGGAGACAAGCTTCCAGTCTAGAGTCCAAGGCATACGATTTGATGAGCTTTTATGGTTCCGCCATGCACAACTTCTATCTGCTGTAAGAGTTTTGACATAATCAAGAGACTTGGATTGTTCATGCTATGACCTATATATCATGTCTTATTATGTGCATTAGATAAATTATTCTGTTACATAAGACACTCTACAAGGACAAAATTAGTATATATTCTGGTTGACATGCATTTACCATCCTGACAAGAATCTCAAACAAATAATAACCAATCACTTGATATATCAAAATAGTATGCTAGCAGATCAATTTTCTGTAATTCTCAGTATTATCTCCTTTGGTTACACATCATGGTCTGCATGCTGTTGTGCTTATTAGCACTTTGTTACTATATTACACGTCTTTATAATGGGCTTGGACACAGGGACATACATGTTAGGTAGACAGCTAGTTTCAGTTCAGTTACACCTGAACTGTATATTGATGTAAATTGATTCAGTTTGGTGAATGAGAACTCTGAAGTGTAAACTATTGACATACTTGAATTCTGGGCAATTGCAGTGTAGTGCTCAAACTATTAAAAGAAAATATTTCACAACTTATATCCAAATGCAGTGAGTGTTGACCTGTTCTTCATGAATTAGTATGATGATAGAGCCAGTAAACCGAAACTGAATGAACTGGTAAATAATGCTGAGTATCCCCTTTACTGATTGAAAAGGAGAGAATACACTCACTAATAGATGATGAAACGAGTTAGATACTAGGAACTATTACTGGAAAATAACTACAAACGAAGAAGAATACTCTCCATGGTCTGTTGTTCGAGAGAACAGACCCCCTCTCCTGTCTAACACTCCAATTGCTTGCCTCACTACTACCTCCCCTCCCCCTTAAAACTCACTCCCACTATCTGACATTGTCAGGAGTTCGTTACCCCTGTTTACCGTTTGCATTCCCAGTTTTGCCCTCCCTGCCCAGCTCATCCTGAATATTATTGGGCTTTAGGCCTTGGGTCCTTCTCTTTTATTTCCTGTCCCAATAACTATTGGGCCCATCATATGACTATTGATTTTAACTGAAATATTGATCACCTCTTACCTTGATAATTGCTTAAGTGGTTTAGGAAATCTTGTGCATCTTGAGAACATGCATGCAGTCGGTATTTATTCAGAAGTCTGTCACATTCTCTTCAACTTATTTAGTACAGCCAAAATCTGGACTGAGATTTGACACTACATTTTGTGGGTGCAGCTTAACACTTTTATGCTGAACAGCATCCCAGTTCTTGTGACTGTAACTACATTCGGAATGTTCACTTTACTTGGTGGAGAGTTGACACCTGCAAGGGCATTTACCTCTTTATCTCTATTTGCAGTTTTGCGTTATCCTTTAAATATGCTTCCCAGTTTGTTGAGTCAGGTTAGTTATCGTCTCTTGTCACAACCATTTAATTCTTTTTTTTTGGTCTGTTTTCAAAAATTTGAAGTAACTGCATAATTTTGCACATTGCTATTTTATTAATTAATAATGAAGAAAATTGGGTACAGAAGTTCAAAGGGGAGATACTACATACTTTTGCAGCAAACTACTTATTATATATTGTGGAATAATTGAGAGAAGAAATATGTTTCTCTTATTCCTTATGACACAGATATAAAGGCTGATATACATGCATCAAGGGGGAATAAGGAAGCATAAATAATATAATAAAGCCTAATAAATCTTAATCGATGCTAATAAAGATTGTACAATAATAACTTATTAATCAATAATGATAAAGAATGCACATAATAACTAATATTCATAATCAATGCATAGTATCCCCCCCCCAACACATACACGCATTCATGTGCACGCAGAGAGACACAGAGAGAGAGAGAGAGAGAGAGAGAGAGAGAGAGCAGCCACACACCCTAGAAAGGGATTCTTAAAACATGGAAATGAAGACACACAGGCACGTAAAAAAGCATATGCAAAGAAAGAAAACGTTGAGCTATTAATCCATGTGATGGGCAATAATCTGAACGGGTAAAATGGCATTCCAAAAACATTTAAAAGAAAAGCTTAAAATGTAGAGTCTTTACAGTGCTTTAGCACCGCTCATTGTCTTATAGGATGCTGTGCCCTGAATCACACATCCATTGTTAGTAAAACTCATACTGCAGTGGGTTTCTCTGAGAATTTGATTTGGTAACTATAAATGTATAAAGAAGTGAAAAGTTAGGGTCGTTGGTGACATAAGACTGTTGGCTGTGTATAGATGGACTTACTAGTTCTGTGGTTAGCTTTTGGCATAATCAGAACTTGAATTGTTTCTGCTTTCTTCCTCTCGACTCTATCTATCTATTTCTATCCTCCCTTCTATCTTCTTCATTGATATAAGGATTTTGGTTGTGGAGAGCAAGTTACAAGAAAATTCAGAACAAATAGAACTCCTTTAAGAGCAGAATGATCAGAAATGCAAACAGTATCCAAACCATTAACCTTAACGATTGACCCATATGCTACTTTAACATTTATAGGTGTTTTATATATAGTTGCTAAACTGTTCAAACAGAAGTGGGTTGCTTGTCATGTAGTTCGATGCGCCAGAATCCACATCTTAAGTGTGAGTAAAATGGCTTTGGTCTGTTAAGGTGGATGCACAGTTATCTGAAAGGGTTATGCCACTAGTGCTAGTGGCATCCTTTGTTTCCCGAGGGTTACAAATTTATGGAAGCTGCGTAGGTTGTTCATGATGGAACGAAGGTATAAGAGTTTCTGAGGGCTAATGGTGCTTGAGAGGTCATCAGACATGTACTTATTTCTGCTGCTTTAAGTGAGACAATGTGTAATGGAAACCCTATTTCCTTTATGCTTGCATTGGGCTCTAATACTATGACAATAATGAAGAGAGAAACTGGTAAGCACAAGGAAAAGCTTGGTCTGTATCGACTTATTATAAGCTGGGACAATTAAGTGCAGCTACATTTAATTCTAATACTAATATTAGCCAACATGTGGGAAATAACTACGGCAAAATGGTCAAATAATAACTGTTTATTCTTTTTGTTTTCTCAAATTCTTTTGGCCACAAATGAATTCTTTATAAACTCCTTGATTTTACTTGGAGAATGTCAGTCTGTCCATTTTAGTATAATTCCCTCAACTCCTTTCTCAGAGCAGGTAGTTAAAAGAATTAATTACAGTGTGACTTTACATGATTCTTGCTATTGGGAATAACTAAAGTTCTCTGCGTCATCCTGTATTCTGGCAGGTTGTGAGTGCAAATGTGTCATTGCAACGTTTACAGGAACTATTCTTAGCTGAGGAGCGATTTTTAAAACCCAATCCACCTCTTGTACCAAGACTTCCAGCCATATCCATCCAGAATGGGTACTTTTCCTGGGATGCTAAGGTCAGTGTTTTAACTATACTTATTTCTATGACAAACAATGTACTGCCACTTCTAAAGCCAGTGATTGTTTGTTTTAAAATTTCTCTCGGTTGTTTTGATGCTTTCTGTGCATAAATAATCTTCTAAGTAAGTAGGAGTCAAAAGTAAGTAATTAAATGCCATGTTTTTGTCGTATCCAGTTAAAAGGTAATGGTTAGGATTTTTTTTTTTAAAAAAAATTTCCTGTGTTAACGTTCTTTTTTATTTTTTATTTTTTTAAAGTCATCAAAGCATGGATGATTCTTCTCTTACTAGCGGCCACTGTCATTCTATATACTAATTCTTAAAGAAAATGTAGCAACTAATTTGAACACAACAAAATAACTATTGTTGCCTTTTCCTTTTAGATTTTTGATAGCACAGCATTTACTAATTCATGATGCATCTCACTTATCGACAGGTCCTGGCATTTGAATCCATGAGCATATTTTAAAAGAGATATATGACTTTATAAAAGTTCTACATAGAAATTATGAAACAATGGATAGAACTCTGATCATTCACACTACCGCTCTTGTTCGCTTTCCCAAAACCAGTCTAGGTCATCTAGAATAATGACTGGCACATAGACCACACATTTAGTTTGTGCTTAATGGATTCTTATTGTAAGTGATATTCTTATGTTGAGATATCAAAGTTCAATTTTGATAGTTTTTGTGTTTTTAACTTAAGATGATTGCTCTTTTATATGGCCTATTTGTTTCTGAGAAACTATTCAATTTCCCAGATGGAGAAGCCCGTGTTATCAGATATAAACTTGGAAATACCCATTGGCAGCTTAGTTGCGATAGTTGGTGGTACAGGACAAGGGAAAACATCACTTGTGTCAGCAATGATTGGAGAGCTTCCTCCTATGGCTGATGCAAATGTTATAATCAGAGGCACTGTAGCTTATGTTCCTCAGATTTCATGGATTCTTAATGCTACTGTCAGTTGGAGCTTGTTCATGTTTTCCTTTGTTAATTAATTAGCAATTTCTTTGAAATTTTCTCAAACTTTTTAAGAAATTGATTTCATATATTTTTTCCCCTCACAAATATACCTTCATGTCACCAGTTTCAATCCTGAATCACGTGTTTTTTCCAGGTCCGTGAAAATATACTATTTGGATCTAAGTTTGAATATGAACGGTATCAGAAGACCATCGAAGTCACTGCATTACAGCATGATATCGACTTACTTCCTGTAAGAGATTATATATGCATAGTATTTCTAATTTTGCTTCTTAAAACTAAAACGTAGAATGTTATTTCTTTCTCATTCAAGTATTTCTTTAGGGACGTGATTTTACAGAGATTGGAGAAAGAGGAGTCAATATCAGTGGTGGACAAAAGCAAAGAGTTTCCTTGGCAAGAGCTGTATACTCAAATTCAGATGTCTATATATTTGATGACCCTTTAAGCGCCCTTGATAGTCATGTTGCCCAAGAGGTATAAATTTTAACTTGTTATGGAATGTGATCCTTGTTATGGTATTACGGTTGTCTATAGATGTATTCTTTTTCCCAATTAAAATCATTATGCTGTCCCCAGTAAGTTTCATCAAAACCAAGTGTCCTTTTGAGTGTGGGAGAATCAAGTTTACCTGATTTCAATTATTAAAGAAACAAAGGAAGGGGTTGCTGCTCATGAACATGTATCATTCGAGACATCCTAAATTCAGATATTGGGCATCTTGGTCAAACATGGTTTAACCGTGATCTCATTTCTAGGTTTTCAAGAGCTGTATAAAGGAAGGGCTGCAAGAAAAAACCAGGATTCTTGTCACCAACCAACTTCATTTCCTCCCTCAGGTGGATCATATCATTCTGCTTAGGGAAGGTGTGATAGAAGAGCAGGGAACCTTTGAGAAGCTATCTAAAAGTGGGCCACTATTCCAGAAACTAATGGAAAATGCAGGCAAAATGGAAGAAAAACTAAATCATAAGAATGATAGAGATGTCTATGATAAAACTAATTTTCTACCAGCAACCAATGATGTGATTTTAGAGATTCCAAATGGTACAAGACATAAAAAGAAGGGGAAATTGCAAAAATCCATGCTTATTAGAGAAGAAGATCGGGAAACAGGAGTTGTCAGCTGGAAAGTTTTGATGAGGTATGAGTAAACTTTGGAACCTAAGAGAATTGCCAAAAACTCCTGGATGCTTTTATGGTTCTCACATGAATGGCTTATTCAAATATTTTAACCTGTTGTGACCACAGCCTTACATCATCCTATCTTGTGTAAATTTACAGGTACAAGTCTGCTCTAGGAGGACTCTGGGCAGTTTTAGTACTCTTGACATGCTATGTAACGACAGAAATTCTTCGAATTTCAAGTAGCACATGGTTGAGCATGTGGACCAGTAAAACTACTGCAGCTGGTTATAAACAAGGATATTTTATTGCCATCTATGCACTTCTTTCATTTGGGCAGGTCAGTCTAACATTTTCACCTTATCATAATGCTTTCAAACTAACATTGTATTAAGTACTGAGCACCTTTCTATTCACACATGATTCACCAGAATTTTTATGCAAAATGCTCTTTCTTCAACAAATCCTACTTTCATTAGACCATAACTTTCTAACCTCTTGTTTCATCAGTACCTTGTAAACTGAAATATTATTTTCTTTGTTGGTTTCAGGTAATTGTTACTCTTGCTAACTCTTACTGGCTGATCATTTCAAGTCTTCGTGCTGCCAAAAGATTGCATGATGCCATGTTACATAAAATACTACGGGCTCCAATGGTATTCTTTCATGCCAATCCTGTTGGACGCATACTTAATAGGTTTGCAAGAGACCTGGGAGACATTGATCGCAATGTTGCTAGTTTTGTGAATTTGTTTATGGGTCAATTCTGGCAACTCCTTTCGACTTTTGTTCTTATTGGCATTGTGAGCTCATTATCTCTGTGGGCCATAATGCCACTTCTGATCTTGTTTTATGCAGCTTATTTGTATTACCAGGTCGGTTTCATAACCCTTCATTTTTTGTTGTCCTCCTTTTTCCCTTTTATTGACCAATCTATATATTTCCCAGGACTTATCCTGTTTCATCCACAAGTTCGAGAGTATTCTTATTTATAGCAATGATAAAATTGGCAAGTTGGTTCTATTTTACCAGCATTTTCTTATGGATCATTGAAAATTTTTTCTTGACTGGTAGAAATAAAGATATCCAGGATTTAATTTAGCTGTAAATGAATAGTAAATAATATGTAAAATACTTGCTGTTTGTAGAACATCGACTTCAAAGCAATCTACGCTGAAGCCTAAGCTTTTCTTAGGCCAAAGGCAAGGTGGAGCATCATCTCTAGTGGGGTTCTCATTAGATATTGTCAAGGATCATTTCATCTCATAAGCTTAAGCAATTTAGTGAAGGCCCTAAAATGGTTTAATTGAATTTTTCCATATATCTCCTTGAGCAGAAGCCATTTAGACTTGACATAGAAAGATCAAGCTCACATTGGTTATTTCATTTAAATTTTCATCAATGATCATAATTTGTGGTTTAATTTTTCCTGTTCACATTATACTCTACAGAGTTTATCTCGTGAGGTGAAGAGGTTGGATTCAATTACAAGATCTCCCGTCTATGCACAATTTGCAGAAGCATTGAATGGTTTGACGAGCATTCGTGCTTACAAAGCATATGATAGGATGGCGCACATTAATGGAAGACTCATGGACAACAATATCAGATTCACTCTGGTGAATATTAGTTCAAATCGGTGGCTCACCATAAGGTTGGAAATATTAGGAGGCCTCATGATTTGGTTAATAGCAACGTTTGCTGTAATGCAAAATGCAACAGCCCATAACCAAGCCATGTTTGCAGCTACAATGGGTCTACTTCTCAGTTATTCTTTAAACATCACAAATCTCTTGAGTCGTGTCCTTAGACAAGCTAGTAGAGCTGAAAATAGTTTAAATGCAGTTGAGCGTGTTGACACATACATAGAAATGGAAACTGAGGCTCCAGCTATTATTGAGGCTAGCCGCCCACCACCTGGATGGCCATCGTCAGGATCAATTGAATTTGAGGATGTTGTCCTGCGGTACAGGCCCGAGCTTCCTCCAGTCTTGCATGGGTTGTCTTTTAGAGTCTCTCCCACTGAGAAGGTAGGAATTGTCGGACGAACTGGTGCAGGAAAATCCAGCATGCTCAATGCTTTATTCCGGATTGTGGAACCGCATAAAGGAAAAATCATTATTGATGGTTGTGATATTTCTAAATTTGGAGTTGAAGATCTACGAAAAGTTCTCACTGTCATACCGCAAACACCAGTTCTTTTCTCTGGTATGCATCTCGCTCATATACTATTCTATGTCTCTTAAGAATACTTAGAGAAGATAACTCTTGTTTTTATAAAATTTTATTGATGCATTACAAAATGCTAGGATAAAACTGATGATTTATTCTCAATAGGCTATACAATAAAACTAGCTCGTTAAATTATGAACATACTATATGCGAACCTCGACAGTACTCTTTGAACTCTAAATGTCGATTTTCCCCTCCTAGGAACTGTGCGATTCAATCTTGATCCTTTTATGGAACACACTGATGCTGAGCTCTGGGAGGCTCTAGAAAGGTCGCATTTGAAAAGTGTGGTCAGCAGAAATTCCTTTGGCCTAGATTCTGAGGTATAACGGTCATGGTTGAACTTATTCAAAATGCTCAGATTAATTTTAATTGCAATGCCAATTATTACCTAATGTGTTCTATTAAACTAACAAAACAAGGTAAACGCCAACCTGATGGTAATCTGTTGAAATGATTTTAAGGTTTCTGAGCAGGGAGAAAACTTCAGTGTTGGGCAGAGACAACTGTTAAGTCTAGCTAGGGCCTTGATACGAAGATCTAAAATTCTTGTTCTAGACGAGGCTACTGCAGCAGTTGATGTTAGAACCGATGCCCTTATACAGAAAACTATTCGCCAAGAATTTAAGTCCTGCACGATGCTTATTATTGCACACAGACTGAATACAATTATCGACTGCAATCGTATTCTTGTGATTGATACTGGCAAGGTTTGTTGTATTCTTAATTCCTTCTTGTTAATGGCTAGTGGATAACATGGAATGTCAATGTGAGAGATTGCATCTAACCGTTTATTTTCATTGGATCTAAAAAGAGGTTTGGCAAAACAAGATGCCATGTCTCAGCAAATAAAATATCTAATACTGAAGTCTAAAGATTTGCGAATTGATTTGGTAAAATGGTAAGTTTTGATCATTATAGCTATCATCTGATTTGGCATTTTCATATAAAATAAATAACAAGTTGCAGCTAAAACAATAGTGCGGTCTGATGCTTTCACAAAAGATGATCCTGATCTGGGAAATTTTTTTTTTTTTTTTGGGTTCTTTCTTCAATGCAAGAAGTATTCTTAGTTTGATCAATCAATATTCTCAAGACAACATTATTGACTCTACGTGAATACTTTCTCTTCTGTAACTTGCAGGCTCTTGAATACAGCACACCTCAGGAGCTCCTGCTAGAAGAAGAAAGTGCATTTTACAAGATGGTTCAAAGTACTGGACTTGCTAATGCTCAGTACTTACGTGGCCTAGCATTTGGAAAAATTAATGAAAATCCTTGTGAAGAAGACAAGGATCACCAGAAAGAAGGATGATGAGATTGTTTTGCTTCTACTGTTGCACTTTCTTCATCAAGCAACCAACCTTCAAATACGAAGTACTGGAAGTAAAGTAACACTCTAGGAAGTTTCCACAAGAAGCTTGTAGCAGAGACACACTGACTCAACACCAGGTTCATGCAGATAGATATGGAGCAAAAGATAATGGTAACAATCTCATTCTCATGTACAAAAGTAGCATGAATTATGATGGCTGCCCTTTAATGTTAGTTGAATATATGATAGAACGTACCGTCTGGAGGATTGAAACAAGTAGGAAGGTGTGGCTGCTTGTATCTAGTTACCTGCATCCGTCGAAAATAAAAATTCTGGTCCATGAAAGGGTGTAATTTTGAGGTGATTCAATTAAACCCCGTGATGTAACTTATGTAACATTTTGGAAACTATTTTGTTAGGGAGAAATTTGTAATTTAAAAATGGGGAAAAACCGTAGTTGTAACAGAAATTTGTAATTTAAAAATGTTGGACATCAGATATCGGGCCCAAAGCCCATTGGCGCTGTTGTTTATATACAATGTTTTCATATTCTTATTATTTTTGTAAAGTTTAAATTTTCTTCTTTGTTATATAAGTTGATTGAGGGGCAGCTTTGGAACAACTGGTTAAGATGTCTCTATGTAGGTCACAGGTTCGAGCTGTAGAATCAGCCTCTTAAAAGTAATTCTTTAGGTAAGGCTGCCTGCATCAGATCTTACAGGATTCAGCCCTTCCTCGGTCCTTACGTCCCAGTATTTAAATGAGTATTGTTAATTTGTGGCAGCTAGTTTGTGTATGAAGTCTATCATATGCTGGGCAATAGCAATGGCCTAAATTGTAGAAGTTTGGTGAATTTGAGAGAATTCACAAATTTTTTCCTTGGTCTCGATATGGTTTGAATAAGGCAAGAATTATGGTTGTTCAAAACTTGCCCTCCTTCAGAGAAACTTTTCCTACATATGTGACGGGCCATCAAAGAGTAAGCTCGAAGTGCCATTGCTGATGAGATAAAGGGGAGAGGACTATTTAATCACACTAGACGGGTTGTAAACATTTTGAACATCTTTTGATGTTTCTTGCTTGTTCATGCTTTTCTTATGCTGTAAATGCCTGGTGATGCACGAGGTTTTCTTGGTCCGCCCCTTGTAATTTTCTTTTTTAATAGAATTTTTGCTTTCTCTCCCAAAAGGTGGGGAGGGGGGGGGGGAGACTCCAAGGGTGTAAACACCGGAGAAAATGATGAGATCAGATTAGGGCTTCCATGTTAGGTAATAGTGGGGAAAATGTAATAATCCTTTAAGTGCATTTGACAATTTAGACTGGAACAGAACAAAGCAATCATTAATAAAATGAAACATAACGGAGCGAAAAGTTATATTGTTTAGGAGTTTGGGTCAACATAATCTTTGATCTCTCAAGTTTGTCCCTATTTTAGTTTTAGTTCTTCAAATTTCAAACTATAGGTTTTGATCTTTAAGGGGCAAAATAGTCATTTTGGAATGAATTCTTTTAACAAAATATGGATTTATTGGTTGAAATAAAAGAGAAATAAGGCAGATCGTGTTAATTTTTTTTTTTTTTTAAAGATTGGGATGAATGTCCATGGATAAAAAAACGAAAATATTCATACCACTGAAAAAAGAAACTTAGGCATTAACAAACGAGATATATACAAAACCAATGATAAAGAGTTTAAATATTAATGACATTTCTTTTTCTTTTTTTTTTCCAACATTACAGTCATTTCTAATATATGTTTCTTGAGTCGTTTGTTTGTTGAGTTTCATTGAATTTGAAACTCAACTTTCTCTCCAAGCATATGTGTATATTTAGGGCTTAGAGGCTTGGATCGGCCATAAGACATGGGGCAAAAAGCTAAAAAGATTGGACATATAGTAACTTTGTGATAGGGTTAGGGTAATTGGGGATAATTTTGTAATTATAATATTTACTTGTCATTTTATTCTTAACCTCCCAACTTAGGGGAGCCAAAAAGATTGAGTTTTGCATGATTTGTGAGATGAGCTAAGTGAAATGGTTAGGACTTTTTACAAGAATGGGGTAGCATTTTTTACATGCTCATGCATTTAGGGTGACTTTGTACAAGTATAGTATTGCACACAAGTTTGTGCACAAATATATGAGGAACAGTAAAGAATTGATGTCTATCAAGTATAGAGTGGATGGTTGTCATTAGAGTTTAAGCACAAATATTGTGGGAAACAGTAGTCCTTTATAATGTGTGACGACATTCATAAATAAGCATGGTCATTTTACCCAACATAATTAGAAAGTTATGCATGGTAGAAGAGTTAATTTGACATCATCAATAATAATTGAGGAGATGAGGAACCACATAATCTTGTGCCAAATTTTAACATACGATTACAACTAGTTTTCAATAATATCCTTGTAAATTGTAATTAAAATTTAAAATAGTACTTATGACACTAAAATTTAAATAAAAGACAAGAATAAATAATTAATTATTATGTACACTTTTTTAATCTTAGTTTTTTTAATATCACTATGTAATTTGAATTTTTTTTTAAAAATACAAGTTTTTTAATAGGGTAGGCCTTTATACAAGCCAGGCTCAGGCTGAAAAATAAGCCTGTAACAGGCCACAGGCCAGGCTCAGGCTGATATGCTACAAAACAGGCCTGGCCTATTAAAAGTAAGACTTGGCCTTGTCTGGCCTGTTTCTACCCTTAGATAAAGCAAAATGACATTTTTACATTAAGAACTCAAGGGGTACACCCGGCTTCCATTTCTGCCTTGGCAATATCATGACATGAACACCACAATCCCTCCTGTCCACACAATGACACCGAGAGTTTCAGTTACTTGAATCGACAACCCAATTAGCATATGACATAAACAGTTCATAACAATAATAGATTATTTTACTAATGTACGGGAGCCTTAATAATTTTAGTCATTGTGTTTTTCTCAATCAAATTAGTTTCACCATCTCAATGATATCATAAAACCTAATCCTCTACAAAAATAACATGTTCATAAACACAAGTGTGTATAAAATAACATACAATGGTTCTTACGGGGAACAAAAATATAATTTTTTACACATTCAATGGTCACTATTTTCACGAGTCTTTCATGACACCCTTCTTCTTACTTGTCTTCTTATCCTCATAAGGTGTTTTCATAGAATCAAGGACATAGAAATCTATTGTCTTTGGCTCAAGGGTTAAGAAGAACCAATAGGGCACCCACAAGAACCAGACCCAAAATCAAATCACATTCACCTAAATTATATCTAATTATGCTGTGGAAGTATTAGCTTCTTATATTTGTTGGCCTTCTAATATATTGGGTCACCTATCTTTATCATCATCCACATGAGATAAAATTATTATTTCAGAAATTGAGGTTGTTATGTCCAATTTAGTGTCAACTATGTAGACAACATCAATATCAGCAAACTTACCATTAAGTCAGCATCAAAGATATGCCTCCTTACTTGTTTTCTTTTTCCTTTAATCTCATACATTACTACCTTGGATATCAGTGCTATTACTTATATTCTGTAGGAAATGGTTCTCATATCCATTTCATGAAAAAAAAACAATAATTAAAATTATTATTACTAATACATTATAAACCAATAGTATAGCATACCCTATTATTTATTTTATGAATTTTACTAGACATATACACCTGCTCTTAAGAGTGATCTCTTCATCAAACATTTTAGTCAAATGCTAGACAAACAATGTGAAGTCGTATATAAGCATCTTTAACACTTAATGACCACACCTAGACCCTAGATTTGGGTTCACAAGATATGATGTTAAAAAAAATATCCATTTTATCTGTAATCATCTTCATCCTTGAAGTTTCCTTGAACTCCATCTAGGAAGATATGATTGTCGCGTTGTGTTGCCTCATCAATCTCTACAATTATTCTCCCTTGTCAAGTTTTG
This sequence comes from Neltuma alba, assembly GCF_004799145.2. Classification (NCBI taxonomy): domain Eukaryota; kingdom Viridiplantae; phylum Streptophyta; class Magnoliopsida; order Fabales; family Fabaceae; genus Neltuma; species Neltuma alba. The sequence goes on along the minus strand of NW_021632654.1, from coordinate 93,327 downwards.
GTTCATCCACACTTACCCTTTTTTCATTTGGTCTTTATCATCTTGAGGAATGATAATGAGAGATCTAGTCGTCACAGCCATAGGTATATCTCCCTAAATATCACCTTCCTTAACATGTTCAATCCCCTTAACCAAATCACCTTCCTCAATATGTTCAATACCCTTAATCAAATCATCCTCCTTGGCATGTGTAGTCCCTTACCCACATCACCTTCCATATCATCACCATCCTTACCTCTTTCATCACCTTTTCTTTCATTGTCATCATCATCTGCTTCGTTCTTGACAATCTTTGTCTTTACTATCTCAACAGGAGCTTCCCCCTTTCTCTAATCTATACCTTCATAAGTTGCTCACCCATAACATTTATTAGTATTTTATAGTGTTCTTCAATCTTCCTCATCAACTAGCCAAGCAACTATTGTAGCTCTTGCTTGCATAATACAATTGACTTTGTTAATTAAGTGACTTACTACTGGGAAAAAAAAGTTATCAAACATACCATATATCGAGCCTAAATACTATTCACTTTTTGCCTCATCATTTCTCAAGATACTGTCAATGCCACTACATCAGTCCATAAAACATCCCCATATCTTGTACTCCTTATTCACTATTTCCTTTATCCTTTCCTTTGCCTAAAATTCAATAACAATAATGCCAACAATGAAGGTTATCACATAACATACATTAATTATCATACCATGAAAAGGGAGCACATGTTCATGCCATAAAGAAAACTCATTCATCCATATTGTCAAGGTATCAAATGCAAAGAGTTCAAGGCATAAAACACATGACAAACAATCGATACAAGTTAGCATTAAAGTTAGATATTCTTGCTACCTTATTCCAAGTCTTGATTCTTGCCTCTCTTTCATTGAGTTTGAAGTCCTTGTTGCTAATGCTTAACTCCTATTAGATCACATAATAGGGGCATTATAAGTATCAATTCAAAACAATTTCAATAACTCAACTTAAACCCTTAACTCTTATCTCTCAATTTTAGGGTCTTGTTGTCAACTTTTCCAAAATAATCCCTATATGCTTTTCCTACATAATTTTACATGTTGAATCCATATCTGAGCTTAAAATCATCAAAATCCAACTTGTCTCTACTTAACTTGCTTTGGCCGAGATATAGGGTCTTGGAGTTCAAAATTTCCATTTTCAATTTTAATAATACTTTTAAACACCTTTTCTCAACATAACCTTATACAATATCACCTTCTAAATTCACTAGAAGTATCAAATTAACATGAATCAAACTCTAAACCCTAGTACTCAAAGTGGCCAAACCATATGTCCCAAGAAATCAATCATGAAATCTTCTATAAATCATGCAATAACACAAAATTCAAGCCTTTTTCCTAGCTCTTAATCCATATACCATCATCAAATTATTTATGGCATGCTTAATTCAAGTTTGGATAGCATAAGAACTTAGGTTTCTAGCTTCTAATCACCATCAAATCATATTTAAACTCAATATCTATATGACTGAACAAATAATGACAATAACTAGGTAAAAGTGTCCTTAGGGTGTGTTTATCTAAAAAGGAATGTCAATTTATTTTATTCTACCATATTTTGACCAAATGCTTTCTGATAGTTTTTGGTTCTATAAATCCACAATTCTACTTCAATAGCTCCCTTTTATTATGAGGAAATTCTCCAATTTTTCTTAAACCAAGACTGAATCTGTAGATGTCTCTTTTTAAAAAAATTTCGATAAGTCCTTGTTATAGTAAAATTTGGCTTTAAATATTTTTAAAGCCAACTTTTTCACTTTTAAGTATTGGGAACATTTTTAAAATCTTCTATAATCTCCAAACTAATTTTCTCCTATTTCTGTCTTATTATTTGAGGCCTCTAAGTGATCGAAATAATTAATTTTGCTAATTTTTCCTAGTCAACCAAAACTCTCATAATTAAATAAAATTCTCTTATAATTTATTCTCATCTAATTTTACGTTTTAACCTCAAATATGGCTTTAGACCTTTTTCTCTATTTTCTATGAATTTTTGGGAATTTTCAAAAATGTTGGGCACACTTTCCAAAAATACCTTTTATTGACCGAAACTTTTCAAATATGCAGTTTGGTCCCTATTAGGGTTTCACTTCAAAAGTTGTCTCATCTGCATCTCCTCTATCCTATCTAGCCCTTAATAAATTTTCAGAAATTTTGGGTACACTTTCCAAAAATAACCTTTATAGACCGAAACTTTTCAAATATGCAGTTTAGTCCTTGTTAGGGTTTCACTTCAAAAGTTGTCTTATCTACATCTCCTCTATCCTATCTAGACCTTAGTTAGTTCTAAATTTCTCTTTTAGTAACTTAAAATGCAGGATGTGACACTTCTTCTTCCTAAAACCTTTCACATAGTCATTATCTCCTTCCTCAAGTCCTTTATAACATATGTTACTCAATTATAGTTTCCAAACCCATCTATTGTGCAATACATGACTCTCAACAAACAATCACTTACTCTTAGGCTTGAGGTGGGACATAGAAAGCTCTTAGCCTATATATCACAAACAAGAGCACAAATTTGTCCTCCTCTTCCCCAGATTTAATGTTATCCAATATCTTACTATATGGGGCTTTCCTATAATCCTTCTTCAACCTTTGATATGTTGGATGATCCTCCCAAACATCCACTATGACCTCCTCCCCAACATGAGGTAAACCTAGCAACTGTTCAACATCTTTTCCTTTAATTTCTTTTGTCTGTATCTTAATCCTAAGTTGATGTGTTGGTAAGCCATATGATCTCAGTAAAGACATAATGAGATCATGTGGAAGTCTATCCAATTCCTTTAGAAATTTTCAAAACTTTGTCATCTTAATTATCTTCTTTAAATCATCATTGTTATTGACAAAGTTCAACAATGACTTGAATCATTGTAATGAGCATTGGGTATGAAAGAAATCTTTATACTTCTTTACCATCTTTTCTAGCCTTCATTTCTTGGCCTCTTTAGTATACCTCCTCTCTTCCTTAGGCAATGCCTTCGATGCCTTTCCTATAGGCTTTTTTTCTTCTTCCATTTTTAAACATCTTCCCCAATTTAGCCATTAAGTCCCTTATAAATAACACTAACCTACCCTATATTGATTTTAAGGCAAACCTTTCCCCCAACACCATCTTCCTTCCCCTGCAAGACATGCAATATACACTTATTAACTAACACATATAGTAAATACCAAACATATTGTAGTTATTCACATTAGCTTTGTTGTCATTTGCTGTACAAATCTCAGATTAACTACTCTAACCTAGTCAGTGCCTTATAATCATTCATTGTAGGCAACCCTTAAACAAATATAGTCATTTCCACAAATCTCTTTGATAATTGGCTATTCCATTATGGTCATAACCTAAGTTCCATTCATTCTAGGCACTCCCCACACGTCATTACTTATCCCTTTCTAGTCACTACCTATTACTCATTTATTCCACACATTTCCCTAGACATATCTTTTATGAACTTATTACTTAATCCATTCAAATTATTTCCCAAACATTTGTAGTCAATGGTGATAATGATCTACTTCATTCCTACAACACTCATTTCAAACAAAGTTTAAACCATAAAATACAATTGCAATCAATCTCAACTGTGTTCTTGTCATTTATAACCCTAAACTTGGCAACCATGACAATCATCTACTTTATTCCTACAACATTAATTTCAAACACAATTCAAATAACAAAACACAATTCTAGTCAAACATAATCATATTCTTGTAATTTCTAACCCTAAACTCATCAATCCTTTTATTCAATCACCCAAACATGTCCAGTACCCGACAAAAATTTAAGCCCCAAACTTATGTTAGTCAACTGTTGATGGTAGCCACAATAGCAATGGTGATGCCCACAATATATTGCTAGCCATGGTAGGCAAAATATGCGACCTAATATACTATGGCCAATAACCTTTGCTCCTCCTTACTTCAAAAATACAACCTTCACACACAAGATGGGAGCATGATGGGTGGGAGATTATCGGACAAATGGTTCCTTGCTTTGTTTTTTTCTCAAAACGAACACAAGGGTATTTTTGTCCTTTCTCATTTTTTTCAAAATTCCTATTCAAGTTGTCCCTCCTTCTATGTCATTTGCAACCAAGGAACAAAAAATCGGACCAGACACTAAACCAGTTAAAGTAGTAGTTTAAAGGTTAGTTGGTCGAACCAGGGTTAACTCAGGATCAAACTGATCATATTAAAATAATCACTAATAACAAAATACTAGGAAATATAACAATAGTTTGATTGTAACAATAACAAAGTATAACATTGAGAATTTTGATCTTTATAATTCATCAATAACTAAAATTAATAATCATTGATACCAAAATCATCATTGAAATTTATTCAAACCTATACTGACTAAGATATTCAAAGCTAAATGAGAAAAAATAGAACCAATAGTAACATAATCTTTCAAATCAGTTCATCACCAGTTCACACCAATTTTCAATGGTTTGATACCAATTCAACTCTTGACTGGTTTAATGCCCAGACCAAACCAGACCACTGGTTGGTTCATCAATTTTCTGGTTGAACCAACTAGTTTGGTCCAGTTTTTTTTTCCTTGTTTATAGCTGTTAACTCCCTTTTTTGGGATTTATTATTTTCAGGGTTCTTTTTAGGTCATTTTCCCAACAAATAAAAAAGGAAGAAAAAAAAAGGAGGGGATTTTTCTTAATTTATGAACAGAATAAAGTTTCTACTTGGTTTATAGTGAATAGTATTGATTAGAAAAATACTAAACAAAATTAAATGTCACAACTTTCCTCTATCATCACCATTCCATGCTTACCTCGTCCCTCATCCTATATTTGTCCCCTTCCCTTAATCCAATAAGTTAGACTTTTTAGGGGGGAAAGTATCCCTTCTACCTCCAATATAAGAGATAGTGGGGATTGGATTTGAGCATAAGCCACTTTATCTTTTATATTTATTATTTTCTTCAAATTAATTTACCTTAATTATATATAGTATAATGCTATACAAGAGTATTTTAGGAAGATTATCACATGCTATAATTAAAGAATTTTTAGCATCTTTAATCTATCCCAATTAATTAACTCTCATATTAAAGATTATAGAGAGTTTTATTAAAGAAGTACTTCCTTGGTCCTACATGAATTAGGTTGCGAATTCGCAAAAGTTATTTGTAAAAAATCCATCCCTTTCTAATTATTTTATATTGAAAAGTATTCCCATGATAGAAAATTCATTAATATGTATAACAAATAGTTAGAGTTTAAGGGAACACTGCTACAAAATTACAAATACTTGACACCAAATACTTGACGGTTAAAATAAAAATATCAAAAAAGTGAGGCAGAATTTGCCTAAACAAAACTTGATGGTCAATTATTTCTTTAGAGTACTTGATGATTTTAAAAAGAATCGTCTAGTATTTCTCTAAAATATCTGATAATTTCTTTTAAAATAGTCAAATTTTATAATAATTGAAGGTTTTGCAATATAACCATCAAGTATTTGAAATAAATACTTGACGGTTTATTCATAAACCGTCAAGTATTATGTTTTAAAATCCCTAATCTATTTCACTTTGCTCAAAGTCAATTTAAAATTTCAGGCGCCCTTCTCTTTCGTATGCTCTGCCCAACGTTCCAGTGCTCTAATTTGCTATCCCTACGTCATTTTCGTCTTTCTTTATTGTTTGTATGGTTCCTTCTCGATCATCGTCATGTTTTTTAGTCTGTGGTTCTTCTCTTTTGTAATCGGTGAGCATTATTGCATTTTGTTCATGGCGTGTTCTCCAGATTTTATTGCTTCAAATTGGTCATGTTCTTCTTTAAAATCCCTAATCTGATTTTGCAGTTCCTTCTACCTTATTGCGTTTTTCCTGGTACAACTCATGAATTTTATTGCTTTAGGTTGATCTACTAGCATTTCCTTTTCTTGCTCCACTGCTTCTAGTTTTTATCTTATGGTTGTAGGATAATGAATTGGAAAAAAAGTTTTGTTTATTTAGAAGTAAGTTTTTTCAACTAGCATGAGTTGTTGGTTTATGGGTTGAATAGGATTATTACTTTGCATTTAAATCTTTTGATTTTTGTTCTATTTGAAAGTGTTGCTTATTTCTAGTTTATGGAAGTTTAATGTGGGTTCTTTTAAGGACTTTCAATTTGTTAGTACTTAAAACTATAGCGAGTTAGATTGAAATTGCCTTGCTGGCCATATGTGAGGATTGAATAACAATTAGTGTAAAAAAGAAGTCATTTGGGTCATATGTTTTCTGTTTTTGCCATAGATTCTTTGCTTTTGTAATTGAAATTGACTTGAGGGTCCTATGTTTTATGTTTTTTCAAATTATTGAATATTAGTTAATTCAAATGTTATTATTGAAATTGCATTACTACTGGTTTATTGTTTAATACTCCTCCAGTCCTAAATATAGGGCCCCTATACACACTAGTATAAGGGTCTTATATTTAGAGCCGAAGGAGTACTTTATTTGAAGTCAAATAGAGGGCATAAAGCCTACGAAATGCTCAATTTTAAGCCGTTATGCTGCCAAATTTTTTCCAAATGGAATGACACATTAGTAGTGGTAGAATTTTTTTCAAATTGAAGTCAAAGTGAATTTTTGTTGAATTACTAGGTGTTAACAAGTAGAATTAAAGAGAGATAAATATGATCAATAGTGCCTTATGCATTGACTTCCTATTTTTGTTTAATTCTCACAATATCTTTGAGTTGCTGATCACATTTTTCTCTAAATGATTCATCTTAGTTAGGGACCATAGACAAGGAATGGATGTCCGTTAATCGTCTAATAAAGGAATATTGGGATGGGGTGGAAAATTTTATTAACTTTGAGGTGGAGCATGCCAACGATCACAGTAAGATTATTTGTGCTTGTCTTAAGTATTGCCTTTTAAAGTGGGTTTCACCATCCGTTTGTGAAAACCACTTAATTATCAATGGAATCTATCAAAGTTATAAGCGCCGAACAAAGTACGGAGAGACAAGAGATATGAGTAATAGTAGCCGAGGACATAGTAAAAACTATGGATAATCTAATTTTGACACAAGTACAAATGAAGCCAACTGTCTTAAGGATATGGCCAACGCGATTGAATGGGAACTTGAGGATTGTCCAGAAATGTTTGAGAGATTGAAGTGTGATACTAAGACACCTCTATATGAAGGTTGTTCTAACTTCACAAAATTGTCTACAGTTTTGAAATTGTATAAGTTGAAGGCAAGCAATGGGTGGAGTGATACAAGCTTCACAAAATTACTTCGTTTGTTAAACAAATGCTACTGAAAGAAAACGAGCCTTCAACCAAAACATATAACACAAAACAAGTGTTGCGCTCTATCACCCTTAGTTATCGAGTGTCCTAAGTGTAATGTCTCATGCTACCAAGAGAATGGGAAGAGCTTGAAGAACGCATTATGGTATTCTCCTATTGTGCCAAGATTTAGACGCTTGTTTAGCAATGTAGAAGATGCGAGAAATTTAAGATGGCATGCGGATAAAAGGATTAAAGATGGCATGCTTTGGTATCCTGTTGATTCTTTAGAATGGAAGAAGTTTGATATTGAGTATTCTTGATTCGGGAAAGAAGATAGAAATCTATGCCTTGTATTCGTTACTGACGAGATAAACCTGTATCGAATGCAAAGCAATACCTACAGCACATGGCCAGTGATTTTGTTTATATATAACCTTCCTCCATGACTATGCATGAAGCACAAGTATTCTGTGATGTCTATGATAATCCCTGGGCCAAAGCACCCAGGAAATAATATAGATATATACCTAGCTCCATTAATTAAAGACTTAAAACTATTTTAGGAGAGTGGGGTCGATGTATACAATGCATTTAAGGAAGAAACATTCAAGTTGAGAGCCATGTTGTTTAGCACAATTAACGACTTCCCTACATATGGTGATCTCTCAGGGTATGGATTAAAGGGCAACTTGGTTGTCTTATTTGTGAAGAGAGCACAGATTCCATAAGGTTGAAGCATGGTATGAAAAATTCATATATAGGACGTCATAGATGGTTACATTTGATCATCCTTATTAATAAATTAAAAAAATTTCAATGGAAATTCAGAAGAAGGTAAGGCACCTACACCGTTGACTAGGTAGGACATCTTTGAAAAGGTGAAAGATATAGATTGTGAATTTGAAAAACCTTTTGTGAGGCATGTTAGGATAAGTAGGTGGAAGAAGATGTCTATTTTCTTTGTGTTGCTGTATTGGATGACCCTGAATGTGAGGCATTTTCTTGATGTTATGCATGTTGAGAAAAATATATGTGAAACTGTGTTTAGCACATTACTCCATATTGCCAGGAAGACTACAAATGGCATAAATGCGATGCTAGACATAGTTGAGATGGGGATAAGGGAGAAATTGGCACTAGAGAATAAGGGAACTCGTACATTTCTTCATCCGGCAGCTCACACGCTATCTAAAAAAGAGAAAATTAGCTTTTATGAGTTTCTTACTACAGTAAAAGTGCCAGAAGGCTACTCATATGTTTGTTCAAGATGAAGTGGACATTTAATATGTGATGAATAGGCCTAAGGACCTGTTTGGTTTAAGGGGAGGGTAGGGGAGGGAGAGAAGGGTAAGGTGGGGGATGGTAGGGAAGGGTTTAACCTTATCTTGTTTTGTTTGATTAAAGAGGAGGGAAGGGATGGATATTTAATGATCCTTTGTTTGGTTCAAGAGAGAGAGGCGAGAAATAATAATGATCAATTTACCATTTTATCCTTACATATTAGTTTTTATTTTTATTTATATATTACAAAAATTAATTTACATCTTAGTTCAAATTACATAATTTAATAAAAATGCAATATTACTAGGTTAATATGTGTATTAAACAATTGGTACGGTAATTTTTTATTCTAATTAGTATAATAATATATTTTAAATAATCAAATAATCAAATTTACTTTTCTTTTAAGAAAATGAAATTTTTGTTTTGTTTTGACTATGCTTTTTCTTCCTGCTTTAAAGCATTTTAGTTAATAAAATAATATTTTTGTAAAAATAAATTAATTTTTAATTGTAATAATATTTTTATTTTATATAAATTTTTATTACACATAAACGTCACACAGTTGCAATGGGCCGCATGTTCAATTTACCGAGGGAGAGCATGATTCATAATATGCCTCTCCCTGCTGATCATGTAAGGGTACAATTAAACACTGTCATTGATCCTAAGTATACCTTTCCTATACCCACCCGAGATACAGAGACAGTGGCTTAAGCCGTGGGTAGCTTTGTTGCTTGGCTTGGTCGTCTCCTTATGTTAGGACAATCTACAAAGGTATGTATAGGTTGATACCTTCAATTGATTTAAAATAAACTCTGTTTTAATTGCTAACTATGTGTTTGTCAGTCTAAGGGGAAGAAAAGCCTACTGGGCAATCATTCATTATTATCAACACAAAAGCAACCCTCTAAGCTTGTTCAATCAGTATCATCAAGATGCTAAATATGTCTTGAGAAAAATGCAATCAGGGCCAGATTAGAACACGGCAATTCTTTATTGATTCCCCTAGAATTTGAGCCAGAGATCTATGGTAGACCCTTGTTTGACTATGTCACAAATGATGTATTGAAGGAAATTATGACGCCTAGATTGGCCAGCATGAATGCCTGTAACTTTGATATCAGGTATTTCTTAAAACCTTGATTACATACTTGACTACCTGAACATTTATTCTATTGATCTGTTTGTTTGTTGATTTAGGTACCTTTACAAGAATTTTATAATTCGTAATGGCCTCAATGACAAGTTTAAGATTATCAGCTTCCACACTTTTGCCAACTGTGGCCCTGATATGAAGAAAGACTTATCTAGAGATTTAGTAGATATCTTCATTTCAATGGAAGTAAAGAATAGGGATACTTTGTTTCTAGTGCCTTATTGTTAATGGTAGTATACTGAACTTGCTTAAATTCTTTTATTTTCAAATATTTTGTAATTGTTCTAATTGTCTTTATTATACTTAGGGATATTGAATGCTGGTTGTGGTCAATGTCTTAAAGCCAACGATTTGGTATCTCGATTCTCTTTATGGGGATCTGACCAATCAACCTTTAATGGTTTCATTGTTTAATAAGTAATATTTATATGTTTTATTCATATTTAATTTAATTTCTTGCTTCTATATAATTTTAGACAATTATTAATATTCAATTTTATTGTCTTCTCAGAGCTTTATGGCTATACCGCATAGATCAAGCCTTATCCTGGCCCCCATCAAAAATGGCCAATTCGACTTATATTGTATGACATTTGGTTTGTTATTAAGATGTATATAATGTAAATTTATACATGGTGGTTAATTAGATTCATATGACCAAATAATTGATTGTTGTATATTGGTTTGAATGCTGGCCTGGTTTTGTTTATCGAATAATGCTGCTTTGTATGAAATTTCATAATGTAGGGGGCTACTAGAAAAGTAACACCACTATTAAAAAAATTCTAAAAATACTTGATGGTTATTGGTTTAAAACCGTCAAGTATTTAAACAATACTTGACAGTTCTTTGAGTAACTGTTAAATATTTTTAGAATACTTGATGGTTGTATAAGTAATCGTCAAGTAATTGATGCCATTGACTGCAAAATTAGTCATCAATACTTGATGGTTTTACATTTAGAACTGTCAAGTACTGCCAAAATATTTGACGATTATAACTGTCAAATATTTTCCATCCAAATATATAACGCAAACATACTTGACGGTTTTTAACCATTAAGTATGAGCAAAAATAATTGTCAATCTTTGTGTTTTCTGTAGTAGTGAAAAAGTTATAAATTTAGTAGACGTAATGAATAGAGGTGTTGTATATTTAGAACCAAAGCAAACCTTTCTACTAACTCTTATATTTAGAATGGAAAGAAACAAAATTTATCATATAGACATTACGGTTTCCCATTGTATTTTCTTAAAGGAAAACTATTACACCCATATTTACACAAATAAAACATATGCGAAAGGATATGTGTGCGCGCGCGCGCGTGTGCAGGTTATTTGAGTTAACTGAAATTGATATGCCTTTTGTAGGTCTCCTAAGCTCTGATGCTCGTAAACTTGATTATGAGTAAACTGATGACAGGCATATTTTGAAAACATAAGAAGAAGATTCTAAATAAGTGAAATGAAAGAAAGAAAAAAAGAAAAAAGGAAAACGAAAGAGAAAAATATATACAGTCCACTTTTGCAATAATTAAGATTCACAATAATATCTTAAATAATCTTGCATCTCTCTCTCTTTCTTCACTTCTGATGAAGTTTATTTTAGAAGATTTGGATTATACACACACACACACAAAAGCTCGATCCCCAGATTACTATATTAATTATTCACTTCATGAAGACTACATATAAACACTAATTAATTATAATCTCTGCTCTGTGTGTGTGAGAGAGCAGGAAGCAAGACTCTAAGCATCAACATAAACTCGGACAACATCAACTATTGGAGCCTCACAGATTGGGCGCATCCCATTCTTCCATTGTAACTCATGGGAACATTTTAGGCACGTGCACATATGGCCACATCTGTAAAAACACATTTCAACGTAACGATCACACATAAGATGAGTTTCAACGTCTGAAAATATAATATGGTAAAAAGTGTACATTTAATTCTTTAATTTGATACGAAGTTTCATTTAGATTCTGGAAATTTATAAAATGTTTTTCAGTCTTTTTACGCCTAGCCATGCCATTGACAAAAAAATATTGATATTAAAATTTAATTGTTAATAATATATACACACACTCACACTTAAGTGATGACAATATTAAGTTAATTTTAAAATCATAATGATTGCTATAAAGAAATTATCATCTAAGACCAACATTATTAGGGTTAGAGGATTGAAAAGATACTTTTTATAATTTTACTTGGGTTGAAATTCTTCCATCTATATATAATTGCAAGTATTTTTTTTTTTGGCCAAATATATAATTGCAAGTATGATTTCACTGTTAATACCTAAGTCTCTCTTATATTTGGAGAAAGTTGAGAAGAGAATTTTATGAGGAATCAATGGAGAAATAAACATTTGAGGGACAACTGGAATTTTACTCTTTTCACTAATATACTCAAAAGGGGAATACTAATCATCAAACTTTTTATGAAATTATGCAAGTGAAATATATTTACACATGATTAGATTTATCAAAATCAGGTTTAAAAATACAAGAGTTTCAATGACAATAGAATAAATTACCAAAAAAGTTAAAGAATAAAAATTGTCAAGTTTTTTTTAAAATAAATTAGAATGTAAGTCCCATGCTTTACATGAAATTTAAGGTAAGCCCATACTTTTGAATGGTTTGGCTTTTTATTGATTTTATATAGATTACAGGTGAGATATATAGAGGCGAACCGTAAAAAAACATTTCCAAATGAAAAATAATTCAAAGAAAATACCTGTATAAAAGTGAATCAGCCTTCATCTTTAAGCAAATACAACAGTTTCCTTTCTTTAATACTCTAACATGGGACTTCTTTCCCTTACCTACAATTTATTTTATATAAATTATTGCATTTCTATTTGAGAGGTAGACAAATTAAAAAACAAAATGGCACACATGTAACATGTTAAATGTACAAAAAATGCAAATACAGTATAGGCTTAATTACTCACCACCAAAACGTTCATAGCACAAGTAATAAGTGCCATGCAAGTAATACAACAAGATATACTCTCTCCAATCCTAAATATAGAAACTATAGTTAACGGATTTTCTTTGGTTCTAAATGTACGATTTCTGTCCAGTCAATTTGTCTGACAAATTATAGTTTTTTCTCAAACAATTTTATTGATATTGTACATATTAAGTGAGTTTTCATCCATAATGAGAATAGTTTCTAATGCAAATGATTAAAGAAATTAAAGCATTTTAGAAAAACTAACACATGATTATCATAAATAATCAACTTAACTAATTTAATTAGTCTTTGTAAGTTAATTATCTTAGCTCTCCTACATGAAAATAAGTCATTAGTTGATGCATGCAGGGAGACACTTCCATGGATCGTATTATATTTTAAAATCAAACTATATATTTTCCTGTTTATAAATCAATAATTTTACGTATTCATATTGCATAAGAACATATATACAAGTTTCAATAAGCGAGGTACAGAAAAAGATTACTCAACCGCAATCCAAAGAGGAAGATGTGTGATGTGGTCTCTCCCATTTCTGAATAAGCTATATATTGATTGGTGAGGTCCAAATTAAAATTGATCAATTTCTTCATGATATTTGGGGTGGGGGATTGTGCAATGAAACAAGTTATTACTATCTCTAATCCTTACTATAAGAGCAAGATAACTAATTTGTAAATATTAAAAAAAATTAGTTAAGTTATTATTTATAATAAATAGGTGTTGTTTTCTCCAAAATACCTTTATTAATTACATGCACTAGAATGAAAATCCTTTAACACATATAATCACATAGCTAGTGGCTATTTTTTTTTTTAAAAAAAAAGGGAATAATATGGGAGATAAAGTGGATTGGAATTTTATATTCAGAATCAAATTAAATCTCCAACTGGCTCTTATATTTAAGACTAGAGGTAGTATTTTCATTTAATTAACAATAATTAAAAAAAATATAAATGAACCTGGATGATTATTCTCTCGACTGAGTGATTTTTGTAAGATCATCTGCATATCCATGCAGCTCCTTATTGATTTCCTTAACTCAGACATCTCATGATAAAGCTGCTTCATATGCCCTCTCAAATCATATATGAGTTCCATTTCCTGTATTGTGCCATGAATATTTCAAAAGCTATTAAATGAACATGAATAGAACTGGTGGCAGAAAAACACTATAGGAAATTAAATCACAATGTATAATTGAAGTTTTATAACAATGAAATAGACAAATAATTTTGAAGTACAACAACATTCCCAAAAATCTTATGGTAACGTGAAAAAAAACTTAAGTTAAAATTATAAGGACAAAATCCACATGACTTATAACAATTATTTAATGCAGGGTTGAACTCGGGTTCAGATTCTAAAGTATTCACTCATTCTTAAATATAATCTTCATGTCCATAGATCTTATCTACTAAAAACATGTATAATCTTTCATTTTGAATGACTGAGTTATATCCAAAATTATTGATTTAATTGGATGATCATGGTTTATTTTTATTTGATATTTTTATTTTAAAACAAATATGAATTAAAGAAAATACAACTTAAACTATATGGATAAACCCCAACCACATCAAATATATAACAAACCACTTAAATTATGTTTTTATTTGTATACAACCCCTTCAAACTCTGAAGTTACATGCATATAAGCCCACTAAACCTATATATATGTGTGCGCGCATGCGCAGATAATTAATAAACAAAACTAATGGCGAGGGATAAAAAGAAAAGGCTAAAATGAAATTAAACTTACAATTGAAGGATGATTGGTGGGCGAAGAGTTTTGATGGGCATCCGCAAAGAAAGATGGAGATTGAGAAGGCTGTGTCAAGGATACAGAAGGTGATCTGAACCCAGAATCCTCACCACCATCATTGTCTCCGTAACGCCATTGTGACGGAGATGACTGGTTCACTGAGTCACTCTCTCCATTATATGAACCACTTATCAGAATCTCCTCTTCCTCTTCCTGTTTCTTTTCTTCTTCTTCATCTTCATCATCCTCTTCTTCTTCTCCTCCTCCTCCTCCTCCTTCTTGTTCTTGTTCTTCTTCTTCTTCTTCTTCCGCTTCTGCTTTGAGTTCATCCTCTTCTTGATCCCCTTCTGCAGGATTCTTCAGTTGTTGCTGTAAAAATGCTACCAATTGCCCTATTTTCCCATGGTGGTTGGCTTCATCGCCATCTCGACTAGCCAATAGGTTTGTTTGTGTTCCCTTGTGAGACTCCATTAACCTGTCCATTTTTTCTCTGAAGTCACTACATAGAAAATTTGACACCGTTCTTCTGCAAAACAATGCAATGTACAAGGAGTCAAAAATTTGACTGGAAGCATGGAATTATAATTAGCTATATGCATCTATATCACACCAATTTGATTTTTATTTTTTCTTCTTTTAGTTGGCCATCATTTAGTTTTTACCCTCTTTTTTAGATAAAGTATTGATTATAGATTTTTCAATGAGAAGGTCAAAATTAAAAATTTGATTTGAGGTGAACAAAATAAATAAAATTGAACCAAAACCAAAAACTGAATATGTACCTTTGAAGGAGTTGGCAGATGTCATTATTTTGTGATTCATTATTAAGCATCTCTTTATACCACGCCTGCCTGCGATCTTCCCAATAGCTCTTAGGTTTAGAAATCTGACTAGTCCAATCAAAATTGGCAGCATCACCATAACTCTGCTCACTACTGTTCTCTACCTCTTCAATCTCATCATACATTCTCTCATCATACTCTTCCTCACTTCCTTCTCCTTCTTCTTCTTCCTCCTCCTCCATCTCATCATCACTAGTTTGATCAGAAACATTATTATTATGCTTCTCTTCTCTTCCTTTAACATTCTCTGATACCTCTGATTCTGCATTTAGATCAGCCATGGAAGAAGAACTCGTTTCCGCATTTTGAGCCTCGGAGCATACTGAGACATTTGAGCAAGGAGGTGGTGCTTCATCCTCTTCCTCTTCTTCTTTGGTTTGATCTATATGGGACACAGGGTTTTGGGTAGGGTTTGGAGTATTATTTATTGGTGATGAGAATTTGCCTTCTTCTTCTCTAAAAGGAGTTCTTGGTTCTTCAACTACTTCTGCTTCAATTGATGATAAACTACTTCCATTTTTCATTCCTCTGCTAAATCTTTCCCTGCATTTAATTGCGAATTTATAAAAGACTGAGGCTCCATTATTTTTGGGGGGAAGTTAATAAAAGAATTAAATGAATAACACCTTCCTTTTGAAAGAGCAGAAGGATAGAGAGAGGAAAAAAGTAATTAAATCAAGAATATAAAGGTAATTAGATAAGAGGTTAATTAAGCAAGCACCTTAAGCGCATAATTACAGATCCTTGAAGTTTTTTGATCCCTTGTGCTGTTGTTGATTGCAAACCACGTTGATCCTTAGCCATTATACCACGTTGCATTAGTCTTAATCGAAGCAATGCCTGCTTGTATAGTAATTAACACACAAATTAAACTATGTTATGACTAGCATATATATATTGGAAGAAAGACATATTCAGGGTGAAAAGAGATGATATAAGTTAAGGTGGCATCACTACCAAAAAAAAAAAACAAAGAAAATAAAAAAGGAATGAGGAGTGACAATGGAATTTGGAAATTCCATCACAAAAAAAAAAAAACTTTCAGCAATTAATTAGAGACAAAGAGAGGTTTGATATGGTCCACTACATGTCAAAATAGGGATTACAAAGTTAAAATCTGTATGTTCTGAAAAACACTTTGTTAAACTTCGAAGGAGAAACTAAAAGATAAATAAATTGCAATAAACTTATGGATCCTCAGTTTTAATTTATAGTTCAAAATTGAATTGGGAACTCTGAGTTCGCCCCCGGCGGGAGGAGCGAGAGCGCAAAAATGATAAAGTAGCCTATGAATTGGTACAGGTGAAAATTGCAAATGAATATGATCAAAATGAGTATATACTTTCCTCATTTCAAATATAGGACATTTTTACATAATATGCCTGTCAAGAGAAACAATTAGGTAGTCAAGATTTTAAAGTTTTTTCAACTTTACCTTTCTTTAAAATGCATGGGAAATGAGTGATATTAATGAAGGGGTATAAGTAATTTTAGAAATATCTTATGAATATTTCAAAAGAAAAAGTCATTGGTTTCCCTTAAAAATTTACAAAATGCCTTACATGTTGAAGTATGGAATTTTCCAAAACGTACCTTACATTTGAATGGATTAAAGTGTAAAATAACATATTCATCAACGATATTAAAGAAATTACCAAAAGCAATAAAGAAAACTAAACTACTCAAACATAAATAATACTAACATGAGAGATTCATTTTAAAATTCTGAAGGTCGCAAAATTATGTGCATAAATGCTATAACCGTTTGTCCCGGCGGCCAAAAAAAAAACTAAAGCCATTTCTCACTATAAATACCCTTTTTTATAAAGCTTTGTTGAAGTTCAGCTCAAAAAAATAAATAAATAAAGCTTATTGAACCGTCCAGGTGTCTCTAGGATAATGCCTAATTAAAATTCAACCCACCCAAAACTTCTCATTTTTAGTTCTTTAAGTTTGCCCTCATTTTGGTTTTGATTCTTTAAGTTTTAAATCATATGTTTTGGTCTTTTAAATTTATTTTCATTTATAACATTGGTTCCTATAATTTAACAAAAATCTAGACCGTTTTGCTCCCTGAAGACCAAAACCTATAATTTGAAAATTGAGAGACTAAAACCAAAATGAAAACAAACTTAAAGAAGCAATGATTATATTACCCCAAAACCAAAATAAGAAAGATAAGTTAGTTTTTACCTGAATCCGACCCTTATGTGAGAACTTTGAAACAGCCGCACGATCTGCAAGATTATTGAGCTCGCCATGACGATCACGCTCCATTTGCATAAGCAAATCATTAAAGGCTTGCCGTCCTCTAATTCTTGGTGATTTTATCACAAAGCTTCTATTCTCCGATGATTGTTCTGGAGATCCCACACAATAACTTAGATGATGATGAATTTGATTATCATTAATATCCACAATCTCTACTTCACTCGTCGCTGTTAGTCTTTTGATAATATCAGCCACCCTCACAACTGATCTCTCCCCCTGATGATGATGATCTCCCTCATTGTGAATCAGGCCTTGTGGTGAATCTGCTTCTTCTGATGATGATGAAGAACTTTGCGGTGATGATGAAGATGATGTTGCGCTAGGGCTAGATTTCGGAGTTGACGACGACTTGGTCGTGTTATTTGATGATTGGTTTAGTCTCTGTTCCCATATTTGAACCAGTGATGAAGCCCCTTTAAGATTTGAGATATCACAGGGTGATGAGAAATCTGAGGGAACAGAAATCGGAGGTGGTTTTTGTTTCCTTAAAGGCGGCGACGGCGGCGAGGACGACGAAGATGGTGATGGTTCTTCGTGGTTAGGGCTCACCAACGTGGACGACTCATCTTGGTCTCTTTTTTTGTTGGACGCAAAACGTAGGGTTCCGAGGTGGTTCTTTGCCTTATTGTTTGTGTCCCATGAACGAAAATTACCGTTATCGTTGCTGTTAAGGTGGTCTCGGACGAAATGGTCGAATAAATTTTTGGCTTGTGTGACTCGATGATGATGATTCCTCGTATTGACGATGCAACTAAATGGTGGGGTTGACGAGGCAAATTCGACTTGAGACGATGCCATTTTTTGTTTTGTTTCTCTGATGATTCAAATCCTAGTAATTGATGAACATCAATTCATGAAGGCCATTTTTGTTTTGATGCATATCTGGAGAATCTGAGAGATGAAGAAAATGAAGCCATTATATTTCAGGATAATAATGGCGGGTGGTGGTACTTAGAACATGATGAGGATTTCACAAAATTCAGTAGGAAAAATTTGTTTGCCGGAAATTTTGAAGGCCTCGAGGAAGGAAAAGGAGAAGAAAATTGGTTTGTTATACGAAAAGAAAGGAGATGTTTAAGGCTATAATTTATATTCATGGTTTTAAGAGTTAACATAATTAGCTTATCCTTGTTTTGGTTGTTTTTCTATAGAACTACATAGCTGCAACGCATCGGACGTGTTAAAAAGACAGGGTAAATTTTTTATTTTAATGCATAATATTACAACCTTATCGGATTAATTTTTATTTATTTTAATGCACAAAAACAAATTTTTGGTCAAAACTGAAATAATTAATTTATTTACACATTCATGGATACTTTTGCATGTTCAAAAAACATATAGTGTTTGGTGTATATACTTTGACTAAAAATTTATAGACATTTTTGCAACTTTATTCTTTTTTTTTTTTTTACTTGGGGAAACATTAACATAGGTCTTGCTACAAAAAGCAACGATGTATGATAAATTTGATAACTGTGTCATTTTTGCTATGTTTTGTAAGTTATGAGTAATTTTGTATCTGTTGGGCATACTTTAGATAAGTTTATTAGAATTTTTACATTTTTACATTTTTATTTATTCATAGTTTATTCCTAAATGTATAACTATATTTATTTTATATTGTGTTTCAAAAGGAAAAGCAATAACATATAAATTGTTGAGCTGGCAAAATGAATATAAATTGTTGACATTGAATATAGATTATTTAAATACAAATACACTCCCCCCCTCCCGGTATATCCGAAGAGATACAATTAATCTAGCCTTTTATCTTTTTCCTTCTTTTTCAGGTCCCAGAACAGGAATATTTTCTTATTTTCTGTGCAATTTTGTCCCAGAACTAGTAAAAAAAAACGTAACAATTTCTCCCTACCCTAAATTATCACTTGGCTGTTATATAAAATATCAATTTATATGTTACCTAAATTAGTTTGAGAGAAAATGATAAATATAAGAAGCAAAGTGGATTAAAATCTCATATTTAGAACTAAATCTAATTTTCAACTAGCTCTTATATTAAAGATAAAAAGTATTTATATACAATTAATCCAGCCTTTTATCTTTTTCCTTCCTTTTCAGATCCCAAAATAAGAATATTTCCTTCCTTATCATTAAATGTTTCATTTTGATTGACATCGTGTTATGAAATAATATGTTGATCTAAATCAAAGTGGACTAAAATATGATATTTATGACTAAATCTAACTTCTAATTAACTCTTATATTAAAGATAAAGAGTATTCACTTATATTTTTATTATCTTTTTATCATAGATATAATGCTTTTCAATTTTTTTATATAAAAACTAGACATAAGTTTATTTTACATGTTGCATGGAGTTTTTAAAAAAATATTGCCTATAAACTTTCTTGTATTTTATGTTGATATATTATCTTATCCTAAGACACTGCATAAGACACCACATCATCATCACATTGGACAAAAACAAAAGAAAAATAAATAAAAAAGAAACCTTTTTCCCCTTTTATCAGAATCATCGGTGTTCATGAAAACATGAACAATCAACAAAAATAATCATAAAGCCATATCAATAATTACTAAATATGGAGATAAAAAAATACATCTGGAAAAAAGTAAAGCTTTTCCCTTTCATTATCATTAGTATCCATGAAAATTCAACCAAAAAAAAAAAAAAGAACAAACCAAATCAAACTAGAAATATCTTTAACCCTTTGGTTGATAAAGGGTACAAAAAATGGTAAGAGAATATACTAACATAAAATATAAGAAAATTATAGGCAGTACTTTTTTAATAAATTATTATTTACTTAAATGATCATTTTAAAAACTCAATGCAATATGTAAAATAAATGTATGCCTAGTTTTTATATAATAAATAAAATTGATAAATGTTATATGTATGATAAAAAAATAAATAAAAATATACATAAATACTTTTTATCCTTAATATAAGAGCTAATTGAGAATTAGATTTGATTTTAGATATGAGATTTGAATACACTTTGCTTCTTATGTCTATCATTTTCTCTCAAACTAATTTAGATAACCTATAAATTGATATATTATATAAGAGTCAAGAAACATTTTAGAGTAGGATGAAATTCTATGTTTTTTACTACTTCCGGGCAAAATTGGGCCCAAAAAATTTTTTTGGATACCCACAGCTTTTTTGAAAACTTTCTAGGCAAAAATGCTTTTTTAACTTGGTCAACTAATATTGACCATTTGGGTCTATTAGGACATGGAAAAATTGCTACGTCTTTAATACTTCCCAGCAAAGCTGCACCCAAAAAAAAAATTTCTGAATATCCACAGCTTCTTTTTAAAAACTTTTGGGACAAAAATGTTGTTTAACCCTAATTTAAATCAAAGATAATGGCCTCCACATGTAATATTTACTTTGAGAAATTTTGAAATGTGAAAAAGAAAAAGAAGAACAAGTTTAAGTAATGGATCTCTACTTGTCAAAACTAAAAACAATAACATGATTATTTTGCTAGTTAAATCAAATATTCACTGCTATTACTTAAATTACATGTTATTGGGACTAATAAATTAAAAATTCACTACTATATTTGGAAGGGAATAGGACTTTGGTTAATTAATTACTTTTGGTTAAAAAAATTAAAATCAAAATGGTGATACAATTGTTTCCTTGAAAAATTAAAAAAAAATTTCACAGGACATCTCAGTTTCGTCCTGTCCAATCTCAATTAGAATCAAAATGACTTCAGAACAGGACGTACAAGACACAAGACAGGATTTTTCTGGTCTCATCCCGTCTTGTGAAGACCCCTGATAACAACAACAACAAATTGTTTTCCTATGATAAATCCTATATATCAAAAACTTGTGTGTTGGGGGTACAAACCTTTGACTCCTGTGATCCTAAAGCCCACAAGAAGCTCAAGACTACCGCTGCCCAAAAACCCTCCAATCCAATTAACTTGGTCCGATCCGATGAAACATAAAGAGTTGATGGCGTCATCATTGGCTCTCTATCCCCCCCCGGTTTCTCCTACAGTCATGGCTTACTCAATACGTACAGTGTAGGATGATCTTATTGCCCCTGGTCTGGAGATAAGACTTCTGGAGAGAGGAGGATTACAGTTTGGAGAGGTTAAGATCCATGCAGTTGCTTAACATACTTGGACAATGAGAGTTGTACTCTAATTTTGACTTAGTTATAGAGTTGTTTTAAAAAAATTTAAAAGACTTGTATTTTGTGAAATTAGAGAGTAAATATAATTTATATCAGTAATTGTAATTTTTTTTAATCAATAATAGTTTGTTGGTTACAAAATTGTTGGTCTTTGCATGGTTCATTTATCAAATTTGACATTAATATTCGCAATGCAATTAAAAAAAAAAAACCACACAATCACTTGACTGTTATCTAAAATGACAGTCAAATATGGTGCATTTATTTGACTGTTTTTGTAAACAAGGTTCGAGTAAGGTGCTCTTATTTAACAATTATTAATAAATAATTGTCAAATATGTGTTTGAAAGACATATGAGAAATCATTATTTGATAGTTTAGGACTGACAAATATTAAAATTTTTTTGTAGTAATGGCATTATACTTAGCATTACACACACACACATATATATGTATGTATGCTATTTCATCATTGATTTAACCAAATAAGTATGATAGCAAAAGTATGAATCTTTTAGTACGAGTGGGAGAGACCAATTCTCTTGAGCCTTGCTTTTATTGAAACCATGGCCTTTACTTTAAAAAAAAGAAGCTATGTATAGAGTGAAACAAAAATCTCAATAACTAAAGGAATGTTTCTAATAACATGATGAATCAACATAAATATCCTAACTATGGGCTAAGCAAATCCTTTTTTTTTTTAAATCTTGAATAGCTATATAATTTAACCAGATAAAATGAATATACCATATAGACAATGGTTAATGGTTATGGAATGAATATAACAAGATAAAAATTAAAATAAGCCAAGGAAGTAGTTTAAAATATGTTATGCAATTTTTTTTTAATGAAAGACAAATTTATTTAATTATCACAAAAAAGACAAATGTATTACTAAATAAATAAAACGGTGTACAAAAAAAATTTCAACTGCTAACCTACTAGGGCAAGCAACTATGGAACCCAAGTTAAAGTAACAAACT
The DNA here is from genome assembly GCF_004799145.2 of Neltuma alba. NCBI lineage: Eukaryota > Viridiplantae > Streptophyta > Magnoliopsida > Fabales > Fabaceae > Neltuma > Neltuma alba. The sequence continues at coordinate 70,597 of NW_021632654.1, read as the reverse complement.
GGAAGTAAAAATAAATGAAAGCCCAGTAAACATAAAAGCAATTACAAGGAGTAAACAAAAACCATGAAATGGCCAAGAAGAATTGGTCTAGTTTAGAATTGAAAAAATATGCCAGCCCATTTAGGTCAAAAAATTATGAGGACCAAGCTTAGAATTTTTTCTTTAAATTGAAACGGGCTTAAAAAACTTGATCTTATAAGGCCAAGAGGTTAAACATGCCAATCTTGCATGGTCAATGACTGACTCATTTAAGTCCTTTTATAATTTTTTTAATTTTTTATATAAGTATAATATTATTAATTTTTTTACATTGTCAGTGATATTTCAAATATTTAGCTATCATTATCATTTTGAAATTAAAATTCATAAAATGGTTTGATTTATTTGGTTTTGGATAATAATTTGTTCAATTAATAGCTACAATATAAAATTTAAAAGTGAAATTTCTATGAAAAAGAAAAAATTCATATTTTTGCCACTAAAGAAGAGCATACTTATCAAGAAGAGCAATTAATAATAGTGATGATGAAATTTCAAAAAATTGATGATAATATTTGTCTTTGTCTTGTTGATGGATATTTTAGATATTCTTAGATGTTGATGAATGTTTAAATATGATGATGTTTTGAATTTGTGACTTGATTTTATTCATATCTATGCTTTTTATTAGTAATTTCATTGCTGTATTTCAACTTTTTTTTTTATAAAACATATGGGAAATATAAAAAATTGCATTTTTTTTTCTTAAATAAGCCGAAAGCTAGTAGGCCAATCTTAAACCTATCAACTTAAGGGCTGAGTTTAGCAAAATGAGATATTTCTGAAATTTCAGCCCCGCAAGACCAGCTTATATTCCCAGCATTAGTCTAATTGATATCCAATCGACTCATAATTCATGAGGTTATGAGTTTGAATCCCATTACTAATTTGTTAGTGAGTGATCCATAAGTACCTCATTCTGATGAGTTTGGGGACTTAACTCATTTAAACTTTTTAACCCAAAAAAAAAAGCCATAAAACCTAAAAAATGTTATGCAAATAATAGAAGAAAAATGAATTTTTTTCTCCACATACATCATATTAGGCTCAGTGTGGCGGGCCTCAATCTATTTGAAGATTATCCAAAAATGATATTAGGGCCCACAATCTAGAAATAAATTATTCAAATTCATAATAATTACATTAAAATATTTGCCCTACCTTGGTCCCTCAACTGCTCCGGCGCACTCCTAGTGTGAGGGAAAAGCGCGAACGAGAAGCACGGGAGCGAAGAACGGTGAAGCCGAAGTCACAGATAGAGCAGAAAGAACAAGAAAAAGAGAGAATGAAAAAGAGATCTCCAGGAAAAGTAACAAGGAAAGATGGAAGAGGGAGAAAGAGAAATAGAGACTCCAAAATAATTCAGTCTTCGCTAGCTTCGGCGGGTAAGTCATTTTTCAGTCCCCCGTATAGTTCTTGTTTTTCTTTGTCTCTCATTTCAGGTCATTTATCGTTATTGATTTTCTTGCCACTCCATTCTCTTGATTCTATTTTATCTCTCTGTTGGCTTTTGGGGTAAGGCGTAGGTTTTAGGATATGGGTTTTTCGTTGTTTTTTAATGTAAGTCGTCGATTAGGTGTTCTGGGGTTTCCGTTCCGTGTTTATGTATTTGTCTGCATAATATATATATATATATGTATTATATACATTAAGAAAACAAAGAGCCCTTTGCTGTTGGAATTTACTTCACTGATGTCTGATTGGAACGCCTAAATCCAACTTGCCAACACTGTTGTTTTGAATGAATAAAAATATTGGATGTGCCGCTTCAATCTCACATGACCTGTTTTGTCCCACATTGATGCTTTTGCTTTAAGAGTTTTGCTCACCTGGACTAGCTTGCATTAAGGAATCAACTTTATGGTTCCTGGGAATTATCCTGTCCCTCTCTAATCTATCTCCTATCTGTGAGAAAGCTAACTTGAATGTCAAAACTCAAAATTACCAAATGGAGTTATCACCCAACTTTGGAGTCTGGACTCTTCATCCGTACTTGTTATTCCTTGTTTCTCATAAATTCATTCTGTATTTACACCCAACTTGTCAATTGACAAATAAAGCCTAGGTACATTGTTGGTCAAAACCAATTAAAATGGGATAAATGCATGTGATCAGTGAAACTCTCCCCTTTCTTTTATTTTTCTTAGGAAATTTTTTTTTTCTTTTTTATAGATCATTAAGAATTGATTTTATATGTGCTGAAGAAAGACATAAGGCAATTGTAAAATATAAGCATATAAAGTAACGTGCTTTATATCAAATTTATCTGTTTAGTTTTAATAAGCTGAATCTCTTTTAGAATTTATCATAATAATTTCCACGATCTCTTTCTCTATTTATGTGCTACATACATTAGGGGGTTTGAATGTTGTTCAAGAGGTTCAGAAGCATGGAGACGCACAACCTTTAGAAAATGGTTCAGAATCACCAGAGGACACTGTAGCCTCTGTTTCAGAGATGGTATTGCAGCATGTAGAGCACATGCAAGCTATGGCAAGGGGGATTGTTCAGTCTGTACAGATGCTAGTGACGCATGCACAACTAGAATTTGCCAGCTTCCGACCACCAACTTATCTCCTCTCAGACATAGACAATGACTTACAGCAGCTCATCTATGTTCAGGAGCAAGCAGACGCGCAGCCTTCAGGTGATGGTGCAGAGTCGTCGGACTTATCAACTGCGGTGGAAGATGGTGATGCTCAGCGCTCTCAAAAGGATCATGTAAAGCGCCTTTGGGATTTTTTGCAGCAGTTCCAAGTGCACCTGGAAGCTTTCATTAGGTGGATTCGTCGATGGTTAATGTGATAGCAACACATTTGAATCTAGACCTCAGCAAGATTGCACCATCAGCAGATGAGTTTCTCTCAGACATGGAAAACGTTTTCTAAACACCCCTTGACCTTTAGCCTTGTTTCTTTCAGCAGCTGATTTCCTCTGACACAAGGAAGATGATATTTCCAAAACACCTTTGACCTTTAGCCTCTTTTGGTTCAAGTTTCTAGTCTTGGTTTTTTTGTTTCTCCTTGCTTAATGTTTTCCTCTTAGTCTCACATTTTGTTTGGATGTCTGTAACTACACAATTAATGTGCTTTCACTTGAGACAGGTTTTTCTGATATATGTGATTCATTAGCAATAACTCGGCTTTTACATGTCAGCGTATGTGTGCAACTACTGCCTTCTGTCCCTAAGAGGTAGTAGACTAATTTGAGTAAATAGATTAAGAAAGTTTGTTAAATTAGTTATTTGTGATAAATAGGTGTTTTGTTCTCTAAAATATTTTTACTAATCATATATATTAGTTAGAACTACTAATAGAATATTTAGTATGTATAACTATTACAAAGGATATTTTTAAAAAGTAAATAAATATGAGAAACAAAGTCGATTAGATTTTATATTTAGAATCTAATTAAATGTCAAACTAGCTTTTATATTAAGAATTGGAGGTAGGATTATTTTATGCTACTTCCGGTCTTTAATATAAGGCCCCGTTTAACTTTTATGTTGGTTTTAAATATAAGACCCTAATCCATTTTGTCTCTTATATTTACTTAATTTTTTTCAAGATAGTTCTTCTAATAATTACTCCCTCCGTTCCTTATTATAAGAGACAAATAACCAAATCACGTTGATAAAAAAAACAGTTAAAATTAGTTGAGGACAATTAATGTGTAAAAATTATAATGCTCTTTCCAACAATGCCCCTATTAATAAGGAGAGAGAGTAGGAAAGAGAACAATTAAATTATTGAAAAAAAGAGAAGTGGGAGGGAGAGAGAGTATGAGTTGGAGACAAAATAAATAGGGATAAAATAGGAAATCAATACAAAAAAATAGAGACACCTTTTAAGTGTCTCTTATATATGGGAACATACCATAAACATCAAATGTCTCTTATAATAAGGAACGGAGGAAGTATAGTTTTAGTCAATATACTTGATTAGTAAGGATATTTTAGGAAAGACAATACCTATTTATTACAAATAACTAACTTAATTTCTTTCCTTAATTTTTTCAAATTAGTCAATTGGTTCTTATAATTAGAACCGGAGGTAGTACCTCAGTTAAATTTGTCAACGGGTATTACAATACGGAACTGATGTAAATCATGAGAATGAATATTGTATTCCAACAATCTTGATTTGATTTCAAGCACCGTGAAAGTGAAAATCAAATCGAACTGTAAATCTTGCCTTGGTCATTATTACCTTGAATGAAGAACCAAAGGTTTACAAATCTGAATGAGTTTGAGGGTTGCAAGTCATGAGCCATTTCATTTCTCCTGCATGCAGGGTGCTGTGTATTACAAGGGCATGCTTGCTTATTGGATGGAATACAAGATAACAACAATAACAGGCTCTCATTGAGAAAAGAAATTCAGGTAAATTAATTAGGTAAATTATAGATGAAAAGTAAACCATTAAATCATGACGAAAATAACATAATAAATTTAAAGAAATTTTGTTATCAAAACAAATGTAAAGACTTTAAAATAAATGTTATGGAGTGTATCTACTTATCTACTTCATACCCAATAAGAGTTTCATATTTCAAAAACTTCTAAAATAATTACGCTTAAATTTAATTTTTTTTCCTTAAATCCCAAAATAGTCGTTAGATCTAGTTATATTGGATTGTTAAGAGGAAAAACGCATGTAAGACCACTAAAGAAGCCAAAGATGTTCCGCGAAATGACTAAATACTAATCAAATCCAAAGATGTAATTAAAAAAAAAAAAAAAAAGTCCAACGAAACTTAAATGTAGTTAAATTAAAATTTTGAGCATATTTGCATAAAATTTCCTTCATTTCTTTAGACTGAAAAGAAAGTTCTTTAGACTAAAAAAAAGAATAAAAATTAAATCAAATTACTATTATTCGTTATGTCAAATTCTCCAATCTGTTATGTGTAATTTTTATTATTAATATTTGTCCAACAAAATTTTGAAATTTTATCAATGTAATAAAAATTTACATGACACATATAATAAATATAAGCAATTTGATTTATTAAATTTTATCTTAAAAAAAGGCTTTCTGAGGCACAATCACTACCCGTACAATGGTTGGAGCTATCTCCAGCACCCAGAGAACGGCGCTTGAACTCCTGTCACCAACCACTGCGACTCGGGGATGGTGGGCGATGATTGGAGCTCTAGGCAGCTGCGGAATTCTTCAAAATTGGCATGGGTGAAAACGGGATTTGCTTTTACAACATTTGGTTTCTTCTCCTAACTGAAATACACTACTCAACGGTCAAGAAGTACAACCAAGAAAACAAAAAAAGAAAAAAGAAAACCTAAATGCCCTCATCACCATCGGCCTCCAGATCTTGAGAAGGACAACATTTGGTTTGTCGAAATGTTATATAATCGCTGGGCTACAAAAATGCTTTAACGATACTACCTCCAATATTTATTATAAATTTCAAATAATTAATTTACAGATAACAAATAAGTAGTTAAGATTAGTTAAAAATAATAAAATGGTTAGAAATATAGTTTCGTTTCTGAGTATACCCTTATATAAATGAGAAAAAAGATATAAAAAAAATGTATGGAGAAGTGTGACAAGAGAGCATGACAAATGAGAGAGATTAAACAACTAAGAGCAAAAATTAAAAAAAATACATTAAATATTTAGACAAGCCTCAAATTGAAACTTATAAAATTAACCACACTGGCAATCAATATGATCTTGACGGGATGTGATGTTGATCATCCTTTTAATGATTTGATTGACGATACTAGATTATTGCTCCAACGAGACTAGTAGATTAGACTTAGGTACCCTAGCAGGGAACATATAGGATTAGCTAATTTTTTGGCCAGAACATCTCATGATATAGATGATGTCTATTGCCTATTGAACCAACCTCCACCAGGAATTCCTGAGACGGATGTTGAGCCAGGAGACTAGATTTTGTATTTGTAAGTTGACTCTTTAAGAAGGTATTTCAGTTTTCTACTAAAAAAAAAAAAAACCACACCTCTCTCTAAATTTGAAGCTTATAAATAAGACTAGATGGAGTATAATGTAAAATATTATATGAAATAGCTATCAAATTTCAAAATACATGAAATACTTAATTTAATAATTAACCACTTGAATATAATATTACAGGCAGAATCTCATTAAATTTGGTTGGCGTATCAAAATTCAAATAAAAAACCTGCACTCTCAACAAATTCTTAATCAGCCCAACTGACCTTATTAGGGATGTTTTTAATTAATGTTATTAAATAACTAAAATATTTTTTAAGTTAACAAATTGATAATTACTTCAATCAATTTATGACCGAACTATTTTTTCCTTAGATGCCACCAAATAATCGATTCACTTCGCGCTGCTAAGGAAGGTGTTTGGGTAACTCAGAAAAAAAAAAAAAACTTCCGCACTTCAAACTATGATTTCACATCAAAATCATCCAAACAGCTACACATTTTTAAAAATGAATTTTTTTGTCTCGAAGCATGGGTTGAGGCTGGAAACCAAGATTTTCAGAAAAAGTAAATTTTTTTTGCTTTTGTGATGTCAAAAGGAGGCCAACTGAATATGGATAGAAATACCCTCAGGTTCGAAAGCAAAGCAAAAGGTATAATATGTTTATTCAATTTTTATAAAAATATATTTAATATACATGCACACTAATTATTAATTAATTATATAACTAATAAATTTTTCCTACTCAAAAAATATTATAGGATATCATATTTAAAATCTTTAAAATAAAATAATCATTTTTCTAAAAACATATTTAATCTTATATTTTATAAATATATATACACATAATAATTACAAATTAATCATATTTTTCATATATTATTTATTATGTTAGAAAAATATATTATTTACAAATTTATTATTCTGAACAAAAATAAAAATAAAAATTTATCCTTTATGCAATTATCATATTAATTTTTATCTTTTTTAGTAATTTTTGTACATGTTAAGAGGATTCTGATAACAACTATTCAAGTATTCTCATTTTATCAAAATGATTTCTTTCACAAAATCTATTCTTTTAAAATCTATTTTTAAAACAATTTTTCTTTCAAAAATTATTTTTTAAATTATTGTTTGGTTTTTATCTAAATGGTTATGTTAAATCACTGGATTCTTAATTTTTTTAGTGGACTTCCGATAAATTGAGAGCTACATTCTGACAAGTTTTTCTTAACCCTGATGCCTACTTTAGCGTCGCACAGTATAGAGAAAATGGATCAAATCACAACCATCTACAACGTGATCAACAGTATGTCCTACTGTTGCATTTTCACCAAACTTCACCTACAAGACGCTACTCTTTTTCTCTATTTTGCCCCCTGTAAAAAAAAAAAAAAATCCCTTTCTTTACTTATATGCTCAATGTTTATACGTTAAATAATTATAAGAAAGTATGCTAAGAAATAAATAATTATAAGGAAAAAAAATCTCCTTCAAAACATTATTGATTTAACAGTGTTGGAATCAAGTAATTAAAAAGTCTATGCTCCTATAAATTTATTCTCAATGCAAAGTTAGTAGAAAATATTATATTATGCATTGTCAATTTTTTGCTCTTACTATTTCCAAATTTTCTAGTGTAAAGCATTTTTTTATAAATAAATGTTATATAATATTAAATTGTCACGGTTTAATTTTTTAAATAATAATTTTTTTAACTATAAAATGTTATTTTAGTCTTTTAACAATATTCAAAATTTCCTAATAATACTTTTTGGTCTAATTAGGAATTTACTAAAGTGCATTTCTTAATTTGAATTTTGACATTTTAATCAGAATTAATTGGATTATCCCTTAATTGTATGAAATAACAAAAAAATATTTATTATTGATAACTATTATCTGAATAAGTTGTGTTTCCTGTTAGGATTAAGGTTTTAATAATAACAAAGTAAGAAATTGTGTCTCAGTATGTTGATCGATCAGATGATCGATCAAGGACTTATTGATAAGCTGATAGATAATATCTTTGTACAATTAAGTAACTTAGCAAAAACTTTGATCGATAACTTGTTAGATAATGTGTTGATCGATCATTGTTAACTTAGTTATGTATAAGAGTCTGGACTAAATTATCGATCACTTGATCGATAATCAAGATGATCGAACATCAGTCAGATAAAGGGATACAAATCTGATAGGCATTTATCGATAACATGATCGATAAACAGATTATCGATGAGAAGACGAATAAATGGTAATGAGCTCTACTCATTCTATGTTTTGCTTTAGTCACCATTTATCGATCACTTTATCGATCAGTCATTTATCGATAATATGATTGAACATTGCTTCATAACACTCTGTGCATGCAGGTACTTATTTTAGTAGCATATCGATCATCTGATCGATCAGCAAATTATTGATCATATGATCGATCATCGGTACATCGCTCTTAAATCATGGTTCTTCGATCACCGGATCGATAATCAAATTATTGATAATATGATCGATCACCGCACTTCATGTTTGCCTTGTTTTTCACATAACGTGATCAATAAATCAGTTTTTTGACTTTGCAGGATTAAATCTCTGTGTTCTACTTTATTGATCACTTGATCGATCATTCATTAATCGATCACCTATTTGATTAACCTACATAGCCTGTGTTTTCACTGAATATACTTTTGCTTATTGTTTATCGATAATGTTATCCATCATCTATTTATTGATAATGTGTTCAAAAATTATTGCTTTAAAATTCTGTTCTATAAAACTGTGTGTATCGATAACCTGATCGATCAACAAGTGTTCTATCACCTGTTTGATCATGGAGCGATTTCAGTTTAAACTTCAACCAGTCACAATGTTTCTCGAAATTTATCATCTATTTCATTTGAACTTTTCTCAGCCTTCGTGTTTGTCTTAATTCTCTATTTAAAGAGATTTAAAATCGAAAGCGACCTTGATCTTTTTTTCTCTGCATATCAGTATAAAGTCACTGTTTCATTTTATCCATCAGTTGATTGATAAATCATTAATCCATCACTTGATCGATAAACTTAGTTATCTGTTTCAAAAGCTCTTACTCTGAATAATCGATCAACCAGTAATCGATCATTACTTCGATCAAGCACGTTCAGTTATTGCTCAGCAAATTTAACAACTGATTGATTCTACTTGTAAACTATGAATGTTCATTTTATCATTTGTTCGGTTCTGCTTTGATCTTACTTTACAAAGAAAAAAACTTATTGAATTAAAGTATTATTGCAGATTACGAAGAGAAACCTGACGGCTCTCCAACAGTTGTCTAAGTAGCCTGTAACCTACATTGTCAGAAGCATTAATGGTGAAAGCCATTGTAACTGGGAAAACACGCAACCAGACTCTCAACGGCTAGAAGCTCTTCTGTCTAACGGTTACTAAACTACCTCAACTATAAAAGGCACGAAGAAGCATTAAATAAACAGATTGAATACGCGAGCTACCCTCTGTTGATCATTTACTGTTACATTCAATACTCTATTCTTCCATACACCAAGCTTCAGTGATTATCATTTATTCACTTTGTAAGAGAGTTTGTATCTTTTATCATTAATCACATCTTGTGTGAAACTCAAGAGTGTGGACTCTTGAGTGGGTTTGTAACCTTACGAGTAGTAAAGGGGAGTGATTGAGAGTATCAATTACTGTACTGCGGCACCAAGAGCCCAATCAATCTTGGAACATAGTGGAATACTCAGAGGTGTTCTGAGGACTGGACGTAGGTCAAATGGTTGAGACCGAACCAGTATAAATTCTATGTCCACTTTTCTACGGTGAAATCTCTCTAACTCACACTCTCTGTTTCTGTTAGTTCATTGTTTTAATTTCACAAAATTTTTATAACTCACCCAATTCACCCCCTTCTTGGGTGTAACTGCCACTAACATTTAAAAATAGCAACTTTAATTACTTGAAAGAACAAAAAAACTTTATAAATAATAAATACTAGAGTTAGTACCATTTTTAATTTTTGAAATTTGATCTCATTTTAATTTTTAGGATCTCTGCAATTTAAAATCAGTAGTTTTGATTCTTAAAATTTGACCGTATTCTAGTTATAGTCCGCCTTAAGATTTTTTGTCCTTAAAACAAGGATCAAAACCAAAATGAGGTTAAATTTTAGGGATTAAAACTACTCCTTACAAATTTTATAAACTAAAACTAAAATGAAATCAAATTTTAGGTACCAAAACTACTAATTTCAAATTTTAGGAACTAAAACCAAAATGAGTTCAAATGTCAAGGACTAAAAATGATATTAATCCTAAATACTCCTACTATCTTAAATTCCTCTCATGACTTGAATATCAATGATTTATTTAATTTAACTAACTTCAATTATATGAAATGATAACAAAATCTTCATAAAAATAATTACTATATATCTTGAAAAGTCAGATTTCTAGCTCTGTGATCAATCATAACCTAATTCAGTTTGTATTGCTTACATTACATGTTGAAAACTCCTGTTTTGGTGCATGCAAAACTAAGCATTCAAAGATAATATCCAATCGCCTAGGTATATCCTAACTCGAAATGAGAATTTTGGAAGTTGGAAACAATAGGCTTATTGGCATCATGTAACATCTCTCCATCAAACAATTCACTCATCTTAACAACTGCAGAGATAGAACTAATGATGTTATCTGAAAAGACATCATCTTTCTTTATTAACGGTTCTCTGATTTAGATGTAATAGTTCATACGTCGCATTTTGTATTATCTAAATTTTCTCATTTTTATTCGATTTTAGTATTCTTTTCTTTTTAATATTATTTGATCTTTTTTCCAAAAACAAAAGAGCTAATATACATCTAGTGGTGGATTGATGACCTTAAATTAGTGGGAGCAATTCTCTTATTGAATTTTCTTTCCAAAAAATAGTACTCCTTTAGTACTAAATGTAAGATCTATTTTATAGTATAACTTTAAATATAAAATCCATTTTATCTAATAATTTATGTTACAAAATAAGTCTTATATTAAGACTGTAGGAGTAATATATAAATTTATAAATACGAACCATCTCCTTTTATATTTAAGTGGTCTATAGGATGTCAATAATATTGAGGCTTTAAATATTGAGTAAAATACATCATTCTCCTCTCTATTTAACCTAAATAACAAATACTTTTCTTTTATTTTAAAAACCTACATGAACTTTTTGTAAAATCAAAATATATGTTGCATAATCCTCCCTTATAATTTTAAGATTCAAATTTTTAGCCTCCCAAATCTTAGTTGACATTAAATCAATGTTGACACACTATTTTGATCAGCATACTCTTCTTAAAAATAAGTATCATTTAATCACATATTATATGTTTTTATCCAAAATGTAAAAATAATTTTAATACATATTTTATTTTTGTTACAATTTTATTTTTCAATAAATTTAAATGTTTAATCTTGTTTATTTACTAAAATTTTTTTATGACATAATCTTTTAAATTTATATGTTAGCTGAAAATTTTTTACAATTGTGCATATATGTACATGTGTATTTTCAATTAAATTATAAATTTATAAAATATATAATTTTGATTTCTTATATTAACATGTTATAATTCAAACTTTTGTGTATATATTTGATATTTCACAGAATATATCTTTGTTAAAAAAATTATTAAAATTTTTTTATCAAATTTTTAATATCTAAGTTACTTAAATTTGTTCTAAATTTAGTACGAATATTAAATACATCATTAATAAATAGTAATGTTAAAAGATAAATTAGAGATTTAGCATAATGAGGGGTAAATCAGTAAACAACATCTATTTTAACATGGTTTTTAATTATAAAATGTACTATGGGAATCATTTCAAAGTATATTTTAACGGTCTTAATGATATAGATTAAAATGTATATTTTCAAAATAAATGGGAAGCCTATATAATTAAGATAAAATATAATGGTGGTTAGAATATTTTACTCATAAATATTTTATTCCCTATTTAAAACTATAATCTTTCTCTAATGTTACAACCCCTCGAAATTTTTGACGATTGAGGTATTACATTTTTTTTTTTAACTTTTATCTTTTATTTAATATAACATACACTTTAATTCAATATGATTTTTATTTAATACAATTTAATAAATATCAATATTAAATATAAAACTGTTGTTAATTTTTTTGTTTTATATAATGATTATGTTTGTGTATTTGCAAAAAAATCACATGCATAGCATATTTATATATGATAAAAAATTTGCAAAAAATAAATATTTTTATGGGAAAAAGACAGGAAAATACCCTTAAATATGTGAAAACCTAGATAAGTGCATGTGAAATATCAGACCTGGGGTACTGATCTAGCATTTGCAAATGTTAGCCAAAGACATAATTGCCCCTGAGGAAAATTTAAAAAAAAAAAGATGGAATGCGGGAGAGGTTATTTGTGCTGCATCGTTGTGAAACTTCTTGTGCCCACATTTCTCTACCACAATCGCCAGTTATCGTGAGGGGAAGGAACATCGTGCCTATAAGGAACTGCCGCTGGCTGTTGTGAGGGTGAGAGGAAGCAGCATCGCCTCTAGGGGAACATCGTAGCTGTGAGTGGAGCAGGCCCTGTCAAAGGAGCACTGTCGATGTGAGGGGAAGATCGTCACCATTATTAGGGTTTGGTAAGTTGATTATTTATTTTATTTGCACAGTGGTTGTCGTTGGGCAATCAATTACATCAGAGATTAGAGATTTTAGAGAGTAATAAGGTTATTGGGTTGAACTAATTGGTCAATCACACAAAGGCAAGTTGATTTCAGATGATTTTTGAATGATTTGTTTGTTAATGAAAGAAAGATTAAGCCTTACTATACTAAATGAAGAGAGTGAACGATTTATTTTGTTAATAATTTTTGCATGATCATTTTGGCTAATTGGTGTTTGATGGTGAGAACATCTGTTAGTAGAGTTTATTACATAGGTATAGCGATTGACAACGACTGAATAGTGAATGATAACATTTTAGTATGAGTGACTGCTTAAGATAATTTTTTGAATGATCTTATTATTAATTAAAGATTAAGCCTCAGTGTACCAAATGAGGCTAGTCATCGATTTATTTTGTCAATAGTTTTTGCATGATCATTTTTGGGTAATTGGTGTTTGATGGTGACAACATCTGTTAATGAAGTTTATTACATAGGTGTAGTAATTGACAATAATTTCATAGTGAATGACAACATTTGAGTACTAGTGACTGGTGAAGATGAATTTTTGAATGTTTTTATTGCGAGTGACAATGAATGCATAGTGAATGACAACATTTGAATACGAGCGACTGCTGAAGATGATTTTTTGAATGTTGTTACTGCGATTGACAGCAAATTCATAGTGAATGACAACATTTGAGTAGTAGTGACTCTTGATGACAAATTTTTGAACGTTTTTATTGTGAGTGACAACGAATGCATAGTGAGTGACAACATTTGACTAGTAGTGACTGCTTAAGATGAATTTTTGAATGGTTTATTATGAGTGACAACGAATGCATAGTGAATGACAACATTTGAGTACAAGTAACTGTTTTAGATGATTTTTTGAATGATTTTATTGTTAACTAAAGATTAAGCCTCACTATACTGAATGAGGTAAGGAAACGTTATATTTTGGTGATTACTTTTTGCATGATCATTTTTGGCTAATTTGTGTTTGAGGATGACAACATTTGTAACTGGAAGTTATTACATAGGTGTAGCAATGACAACTACTGCATAGTGAATGACAATATTTGAGTACTAGTGATTGTTGAAGATGATATTTTGAATGTTTATATTGTGATTGACAACAACTGTATAGTGAATGCAACAATTGAGCATCAGTGACTGTTTATATGCAGAAGAGTGAAGATGGTCTTGGAAGGGGATTCATCAAAATCAGTACAGAATGGATTCATGTTGTTTAGGAAGGAGTTTTATGAGAAATTAGGGAGAAAGAGGTCAAAGCATTTTAAGGAACAGAATAAGGAAGTGTCAAAGGCATGGAAAGAGTTGTGTGAGAAGGAAAAAAAGAGGTACAATGACAAGGCTAGGGAATCAAGGCCTGAGAGGAAGAAAACAAGGAAGAACAAAATTCTATTCCAAACCTGGTGCTCTCTGCCCCAATTCAGGTCATTGGCGGACTTTGTAAATGATAATGCAAGTTTGAGGGAGAGAGTAGAGAAGATAGGGTTCTCAAAGTTGTTGCATGTAGCATGTGAGAGACTCCCATGTGACCTACTAGTGGCTTTTCTTTGTTCATATGATCCAGCAACACATGAATTCAAAATTAGGGGCATTTCAAAGGAATTCAAGCAAGAAGAGATGTTAAAATATTGCTTGGTGTACCTGACACTGGGGAAGTAGTGAAGGCCAGAGTAAATGAAAATAATCCAACATATTAACAATTGAAGAGGGAGTACTATAAAGTGTCATTTGCCAATATATTAAATGACATTAAATCTAAACAGCATGATGATAAATTTGAGTTTTTATTTATGTTGTACACCCTTAGAACCTTTCTATGTCCAAATTCAAGGGATAAAGTAAGTGACCGGTTACTGAAGCTGATAGCTTGCAGTATGAATGGGTTTGAGCATTATGATTGGGCTACATATATTATGAAGGACTTAGTGAAAGAGTTGAAGGCTTATGTTAAAGTATTCAGAAGTGGTGGGAGCTCTAATGTGAGCGGCTGTGTGCTGTAGTTATGTAATGTAATGTAATTTGTCAATGTTTGATTTAATTGATATTTGTATAATTTTATTTATTTCATGTTGCAGATATATTTTTGCGAGCACTTTAGGCTGAAAAAAATGATGTGCATGATGCTGCAAATACAATTGAGTATTGGAATGAGGAGAGAGTTAAAGAAGTTGTTAAAACAGAGAGGGAGAGCAACGTAGGGTTGTTGTTTGGAGAGACACAAAGAGATGTGAAAGTGGGGCAAGAGGACAGAGTAGGAGTTCCTTATCTAGACCTGGTATGTGTTACTTTGTCTAGTGTTTTTAGTTGTTTAGTATGTGGATTATGTTGAATTTGATGGTATTTGTTGCAGGAGCTGAACAATCTTTATGGGCGATTGGTGACTATTATTGATGAGAGCAATAAAAGACTACTCACTGTAATTGCGGAAGAGTTGCTGAAAGTTCAGCTTACAAAAGAGGCACACAAAAAAGGCGTCCAAGATGGAAGTAAGGAGCCAATTGAGGTGGAAGAAGAAGGAGTTGGAAGAGGTGATGATAGTTTTCACATTGATGAAGATTTTGAGGACAATGTAGGTAGGAATAATGATGAGTCTCCCATAGAAGGAGGAGAAGAGGGTAAATCTGTACAAGAAGAAGAAGGAGGAGAAGAGGGAGATAATGATAAATGTAGCAATGAAGAAGATGGAGTAGAAGAAGCTGAGGATGATAAATCTGCCAGTGAAGAAGAAGGAAGAGGAGAAGGTGACAAGGATAAATCTGCCAGTGAAGAAGAAGGAGAAGGAGAAGGAGAAGGTGATGATGATGAGGCTACCAATAAAGGACAAGCAATCTATGATGTGAGTGGGAAAGGAGTGGAGGAGGGAGAACAACTCTAAAGATCAAAGAGGGTGATTAAACCAATAGTTAGATCTCCATGGATCTGGACGAAGAAAACACATAAGAGAAAGAGGACTTTGGAGGACAAGGACAAATTTTTTAAAATCATATCCATGATGCCTCCACGGGATCAGGGTGGCCAGTAAGTTATTATAAAATGACAACTTTTCATTATGTTTTCACCTGTCACCTATATGAGTTGACAACAAAATCATATCCAGGACTGAATTTTTTTTGTTCCTTTTCAGGCCAATAGTTGATATGCATGATGAAATACTTACTCGAGAAGAACTACTTTCACTGGGTGGAATCCAGAAAATAAACACACAGATGATGTCGCTTGTATATAAGACTTTGATGGGCGATATGAAAGAGGAAGGAAATGTGAAAAGACACTTGTTTGATGCCTACTTCATGGTTAGATGAATGACTTATTTCATTGCCTTATCGATGTTTGCCTATTTTTAACACAAGCTTAAATTGCAGCTGAAAATGGTATCGCGTCCCATTAGTTGGAGGGCTTCTAAGCACAAGAAGCAAATATTACCTGAGCATGTTGGGTACGACATAGGAGATTGTGATTTGATTTTTTGGCCTGCTCTTGTGGCTGACCATTGGTTCTGTTATGTCCTTCAGCCGAAGACATTGAATTTTTATGTGCTTGATTCGATGAAGGTCAATGGCGTTAAGCAGAAAAAAAGCAAAAAAAAGGTATTTTTGGGGGATCCAAAAGGAGCTACTTACAATGCATGCGTAAGAACTGAATAAGAGAACCTTAATAATGATGTTATTATTATATTAATTTGTTACTTATATAAATTTGTTACTTACTATGGTCATCTGTTTATCTTTAGAGAGATCGCTTTTATGACATAATTGAATTGGTCAAACCAGAACTCATTGGGAAGAAGCCAAAGGCAGACATAATTATGCCTCCCATTCCACAACAAACCAACTTATGAGTGCCATTGAGTCTGACTAATCATTATTGACCATAAATTGTTTTCAGTGGACTAACAATTTATGAATGACTTTTTCTGCCCAGGAGAGACTACGATGTACATGTTTTGATATGGTTAAGCAAATGGTCCCCGAATGTGGCTTTGGATTGCACAAATGAACAAGTCACTGCATTTAGACGTGACCTGTTGTGGTGGCTGGTTAACCATGAGGGAAATGGTAAGAGGGTGGAAGCTTTAAAGCTGCTTTAAGAAGAAAAGAAGACCACAAAGCGGCAGCATTTGTCCAAGTAGTACACATGGTTGTTTACGGTTGGTGTTAGGCTTTATATTACATATGAATCGCTTGTTTTGTATGGAAACAAACCGTTTGCCAAATGGTGATCTTATATCTAGTGTGTGCTTGTACTTTGAAAACACCACTTATATTGTAAGAAATTCAAGTTCTGATAATGTATGAACCACGTTGACAACTGTTATAAATGGTTTAACACCATTCCATATTTATTGACACCATGCTATTAGGAAAGTTCATTACATGTTCTAGTTACTTTGAAATGTAGACCCTTGGGACGTTGACATCACTTTCATTGAGAAGGACAACTCCTTCATATATGTTGACTACACATGAACTAGTAATTTGTGTTTTAGCCAATCAAAAAAGAAACCTGGGCTGAACAGACTTGTATAAAAATAGGAGTTACGCGTTTACAACATTTACATAGATAATGACAACACGGAAACTGGAAAGTTTGCTTCTGGGGATACCCTATGTAGGAAAATGGGTTAATTAAATGTCCTTCTTATTATGCATGTTGACAACATTTTCATATATAATGACAACACCATCATAAAATTAAACGGCACTTGCATATAAAGTGATGACACCAACAGTGAAAGTTTAAATCAAGGGAGAGCAATGGAGAAACTTGGGTAGCTGAAGTGACAACAATTTTAAATATAGTGACAACACTATCATGGCCCCGGTCCCGTCCCGATGAATAGTAATGGGACAAGAAATCTGTCCCGTGTCCCGTCCCGTTCCGATATTGTCTCGTTACCATTTTTTTTTTGGCAAAACGTTGTGGGCTTCTGAGAAACACTATGGGCCTTTTAAAAAAATGTTGTGGGCCTCTTAATAATGATGTGGGCCTTTTAATAGGAGATTTTAAATGATTTGGGCCTTCAATAGGAGATATACTTTTCATATATAAACAATTTTACAATCTAAATAATAACATACAGCTTTATATCTTTTTTTTTTAACTAGCAAAGGAATCTCATTAACTGAAACGAGCCAGGAGAAATAGTTCACTACAAAAGATAAAGGGAAAAGAAACCAAATGACAAGCTAACAAGTCAAAAGCAATTCAAACGATCCCTTCCCTGTCATCATCTTCAACGTGTTGGTCAAAACAGAACCAACTAACAAATAACAAGCCAGAAAATAACAAACAGAACCAAATCCATTGACTATAAAATGGTCTCAAACTGTAAAGAAACATAACAAACAGTCCAAATGTTTAATGAGGCAATAAGTCCATCACCAAATGACAACACTACATCATCAAAAACACTTATCCAGAAAATAAGCCAGAAAATAATAGAACCAAAACCATCCAGCAACACACAATCCATCATTTACGGGTTATTTGGTTGTTCCTCTTCCTGTAATAAATTTGAGGTAGCTGATTCTTCTCTAAATGAAGACAAAGAAAAGAAAAATTGTTAATATGAAGTTAATAAATCAGATAGAAAAGGAATTTTAAAACTGTCCGTAACATAAAACATGTGTGTGTGTGTGTAGAGAGAGATGAAATGTTGATCATCATTATCGTCTTATAATATTCAAACTTGCAAAGCCACAAAGCGCACAAAGCACACAGAAGCATATGAATCAAGCATGAAGGTAATGAGTATCTTGTTCTAATACAGCCAGAATAGTTAATTAGTATAGCATATTCTGATGATGCATGCTTTGAAACTCTCTCTCTCTTTCTATACATATATATATATATATAGATATTAAAAATGAAATGCACTATTTATGTTTTGGCAATGATGCAGCAAAAAATAGTGATCAAAGTGATATTAATGTTTTGGCAATGACGCAACCCTCCTCTTGATCTCTTTTATTCGTTCTTAGAACCGGCTATAAAACATAGATAGAGACATTTGGTTGATGACTATATGAGCAGTGATCATTAGTAGTTTAATTAATTTGGGAATCAACTCATGAGATGTAATTAATTTGGGAAAGCCTAAAATTGGTTTATTGATGTTTTTGTAGTGTCTCGTACGCCAAAGTCTTACATTTGGAACATTAAACATTTGTTACATACGGACAAATTACACAAATTTCATTTTAAAAAAATTGGACTGCAAAACAATATTTAGTTTTTTTTAAAAAAAAAGGAGTATTAAACATCTTCTACTTAATCCTAACGTAGATCCATGTTCTATATGCTGCTACTATAAAAAAATCCATGTTCTATATGAAAATAAGTCCACATTTTTTAATGTTATGGCTTGGAAGTTGCCCATTTGGACAGCAGACCAAAATGACAGAATTATATCAAATGTTAAAATTTTTTTGGCTTCAATCAAATGCTACTAAAAGATAGATATTACCCTGTGCCGCAATCTCAGTTTCATTGAAGTCATCAATGTCTAGTCCTTTCAGCTTCACTGTTGATGGAGATAACCAATTTTATGTACAAATTAATGCCTCAACCATTTTTTAGGATAAAGAACTCCTGAAGTCATCGATCACACGACCCCCCGTGCTAAATGCAGATTCTGAAGACACGGTAGACACGGGCATGGCAAAAACATCACGTGCAATAATTGAAAGGACTTTGTACTTCATAGCATTAAGGTTCCACTAGGCCAAAATATCAAAGTCAAGCTCATGTGCTTCAACTAACTCAGCTTGCAAATACTTCTCCACCTCTGCATACTTGTCTGATTGAGTCTCAGTCTCAGTCTCAAATCGAGCAACAAACCTCCGAGTTGATCGCTTAGGATGCACAGAAGTTATAGTTGAACCTAATTGTTTTGAAGCACAAGTAGATGCACTAGTAGTTTCACTTACAACTTGTCTATTCCTTTGTCTTTGAATTTGCATATGAAACTGAGATGTGTTAAGCCCACTCGAATAACAATCATACAACTGATATAAGACGATTGTGACTATTTTTGACATGTGTTCACGTTGTGCTTGGCTTTGAAACATCTCCTCAACAGCAAAGGTGAGATATTTCATTTTATACCTTGGGTCAAGTATCACTGCTATCACCAAAAGAGGGTTAAGAGTTTACAAGTCACCCCAATACTTATCATACTTAATCTTCATCCTCATAGCCATCTCACATAGCAAAGAATTAGGATCCTTTGCATGTTCATTTAGAATGGTAAACACATCAACTATATTTTGGAAGCATATATTTGAGGTGACAATGGTTGATCCAGAAAATTGCAATGTGATGTCATGGAACTCTTGCAAGAAGCTACAGAAGACTTTAGCTTGTCTCAAATCAAATGCACCAGGAGGACCAATTAAATTCTTCTCCAAGAAGTGGTTTGTGTAATCCTTATCTTGTTTTGCCATTCTTTCAAAAACACTGCTAAATTTAATAACATTTTCCAGCATCATGTAGGTTGAATTCCACCTTGTTAGGCAATCCATGCTTAATAGACTCTTCGAATCAATTTTCATTTTTTCCACTAGATCCTTAAACTTATGAAACCTTGCAGGTGAGGATCTTACATATTTAATGGCATTTTGAATGGCTTCAATACACTTATGCATCTCCTTCACACCATTAGAAACAATAAGATTAAGAATATGTGCACAACAACGCAAGTGCAAGAACTCCCCATCACATACTAGACCATTCCAATGTTTCAACACATCTTTCAAAGTTGATATTGCAATGTCATTTAAAGAAGCATTATCCACTATTATAGTAAACAACTTATCAATGCCCCAGAATAACAAGCATCTCTCAATCTCTGCTGTAATAGTATCACCTTTATGGTTTTCAACCACGCAAAAATTCAAGATTCGCCTTTGGTAAGCCCAACGATCATCAATCCAGTGAGCAGTTAGACACATATAGTTGGTATTCTGATTGGAAGTCCATGTATCAGTGGTAAGAGAAACACGAGCATTTAAAGCTTTAAAATACCTTTTCAACCTTCTTGCTTCTTCATAATACAGCTTTAAACAATCCCTAGTTACTGTTGCTCTTGAGGAATTTGAAAGCGAGGTTCTAGTGTCCTTAATAGCTCTTTAAAACCTTCACCCTCCACTGTTCGAAAAGGCAGTTCTTCCAATATTAAAAATTTGACTAGAGCTCTCCTGCGCAAGTCTTGACTAAAGACATGATGAGTTAAACTTTTACCACCAACCCCTGTTGAGAACATGCATTGCTTCAACTTGTTAGCCCTATGGGGATTTCTAGGACACCTTTGTAAATGTTTAACAAGTCCACCTGTTCCATGTGTGGTAGGATGGCAGGCAATTGTCATCGGGCAATACTTGCACTTTGCCCTTGGTTCTCCATTTTTCCACTGCTCTGGAGGCAACTTCTCAAAATGTAACCAAGCTAAAGATTTTTTTTCTCTTTCTTGATCCATCAACATTTGATTCATCCCCCTCTTCTTCACCTTGTGATGTAGTGATTTGATCTTCATTATTTGCTTGTCCTGAAGCTCTTTCAGCAGTTTGTGACTGTGTTTTAGTGTTTTCTTCAGTTGTTTGAGTGTTTCCTTCAGCAGTGTTTGTGATAGAGTTCATCTTTCTTCACAAAGAGAAGTTCTTCATAATGATCATAAAGGCTCAATTAGCTTTCAAGAATTTATAGTAAAATTTTCGTACAGTTTTAATAGCATCATCTAGAAATCAAACACTGAATCTACAATTATATATATTAATATTACTACTTCACAAACCATCAACCGAATGACACATACAAATTATAAAAGAATTCAACAACTAGAAAAATTCAGAGAACCAGCGAATAAAGCAAATTAACTCGGTGGGTTTTACTCATTTCACAAAAGATTTTCTTTTATCTATCTCGTTTGTGAAGAATATCAGACAAATCCCAATTAGCCAACCCATAGTCCATATTCATACAAAGAGGCAAAATATCGTGCTGGATATTAAGATGAAATAAACAAGTATGGATGAAAACTCATGGGTATGAGAAACAAACAAAGAAGAAATCGAACGGTTGGAGACGAGTGAGGCCAGTTTGCAATCTACCTAACGTCGACGATGGACTGGGGGCTGAAGAGAAGCTGCGAAGGTTGCAACTTAAATGGACTAGGGACCGTGACTCCGTGAGTGAAGAATCGAAGCCGAGACGAGAGAGGCAGAGTGAGTCTAGCCGACGACCTCTTTCGCACTGCGCAGATAAGAGAATAGCCGAGAGCGGAGACTGAGACTCTGAGAGGCGACTGCCGACTGGTGAGAGTGCGAGACACCGGACATGGTTCATTGCTCCGTCGGCCTTCGCTGTCTGAAATCTGAAGGGAACGAAAGTGAAAATTGAATACCGGAGAGGCAGAGACCGCAGAGACCGAGAGAGGCAGAGACGGTCGGGTCAGTCTGTTGGTTAGATACTCAGATGGTTAGGGGGGCTTAGGGCTTCCGGTTCATATTTTATTTGTTTTAACTTTTTAACATATAATATATAAATATAATATAAGATATTTAAACAAAAAAACATATCGGGACAGGACCGGGACGAGACGACCCCGTCCCGTGTCCCGTACCGTCCCGGTCCGATCCTATTTTTGTCCCGTTCCAAAAAATTTCGAGACGGACTCGTCCCGTTCCAATAAGACCGGGACCAAGACAGGTCGAGTATGAACACCCCTAATGGCAGCTAACAACACGTAAAGCTGCAAGTCGCATTCAGGGGCAACAGATAGGGAAGTCGGGCAAATCAGATGTTTCCCATAGTTATACAAGATGACAACACTTCTATATATAATGACAACATGATCAAATTAATTAACAACATGGAAACTGGATGTTGTGGTCAGGGTAAATTGATTAGGACACTAGGATGTCATTCCCGCGGTATGCACGTGCACAACACTTTAAACCATAATGACAATGTTATCGTATGAATTGACGACATAAACACTGGAACTTCCGTTCAGGGGAATGAAGGGAACCAGCCACTGATCAGGGAATCAAGCAACATTGGAAGCATATTAACAACACAATTACATAGAATCACAACACTTTCATATATGATGACTAAACCTAAGCCGCAAACTTGAGTTCCAAAGAACTGGTCACTGAAATTAGACATAAACAAGTTCGGTGAAAATGGCATAAAGGTCAAGTTAATAAAACATCTTCATTCATTACAGGGCAATAATGTAAAGGACTTCAGAAGATTGGTTGCACAATATCATTCACTATTTAACATTGACATTGACAACAAAATGATAGCTATTAACAATGTTACTTTAACTATTGACTACAAACCAGATTTTCATTAACAGTAACAGCATTTTTTGTATTAAATGACAAGTCAACATTAAGTTTATACTTGCACTTAATGTTTGCTTGTCACCCAAAAAGCTTGCAACGCATGCATGCAGTACATATTACTTACACCCTCTGCATGCTGTGCATCATTTACATTAAACCCTTTGCTAAAAAATTACAAAGGGGTCAAAATAACTAAAATGTCTCTTGTTCTAACATTTACAGCTACTTTCATGCTGGGTTTGGGTTTTTGCAGGTCCTTCGTGTATGACCAGCTTCACCACAATTTACACAGTGGTATATCTTCTTGTTCTAGAATTGTGATTCGCGTCTATTAGCTCTTGGACTTCTAGCAGGTCGACTAGTCCAAGGTGGGAGTAGAAAAATTTGCTCTGAAATATTTTCCACTATGTTATTATTTGGGTCAGGCTTGTTGATGGTGACCACTGGTATCATGTAGTGGGAGTAAATCTTTTCTTGGGATGTGATCTTGTAGCAATTTTCAACAAAGTCATAGATATTTCTGTGCATGGACTTTATGGCTATACAAGCATGTGGACACAGGATCCCCGACATTTGCCAAGCTACATAACTACATGTACATGCACTGAGATCAACACGCAAGACTCCATGGGATGTGTGGACAACAACCATGTCCCCACCATACAGTTCAGGCAACATATGTTCAGCAAGAGCAACATTTTTCTTTACTTTTTCATCAATATTTGGTCCTATTCCATTTCTACATCTGCCCATTGTCATACTAGCTGCATGTATTTTTTTGGCTACCTTCTCACAATGCTCATGGATAAATTATGCAACGTTGTGCCTCCTCTCCTTTACCAACCAAGCATTAAATGATTCAGCAAGGTTTGTAGTTATATTGTCTCACCGTCGATATAGAAACTTACTCAATGCCCATTTTCCCACATCTCCATGAGTATTGAGCCACTGGAATAACTGTGGAGAGAAACGATGCATGTGGTCAATTGCCTTATCGAACTCACCATCAAGCCTTGCATATGCGATATTATCAAGCAATTGCAACCCATCTTCCTTCATGGACTTACTTGTCTTCCTCTTGCCTCTGTCTGATTTAACTAGTTCTGTACTGAAGTTCTCCTTCACATGCCTATAGCAATATGTATGCCTCTCACTTTCAAATATTGCTCGAACAGCTACTATGATTGAATTGTGACAGTCTGAAACTATTGTTAACTGTCTAGAGCCAATGATATTTTTAATCATATGCAGAAACCATGACCAATCCTCATATGTTTCCCCCTTCACAATGGCAATTGCAAATGGTAATAATTCTTGCCTGCATCATAAGCCGATGCTGATAGCAATGTTTCCTTATACAGTCCACTTAGGTGAGTTCCATCTATATAAAGTATATGCCCACCAACACTAGTTAAGAAACCCTCTATACAACACCCATAAGCTATAAAAACTCGCTCAAATATGTTATTCCCAGTAGCAACCCATTCAGCAATAGTTTTTTCATCACTTTCCTTTAGTCTTTGACAAATCCAAGGTATTAGCATGTAAGATTGCTCAGGTCTGCCTTATATTTCCTCCATTGCTTTTTCCTTAGCTCTATATGCTTGCTTGTGTGTTAGATTCACCCCATAGTCTCTTTTCAACATTGTCATTATTTCAGTAGGCCGTTTGTCTATGTGATTCCTTACCTCATCAATTATAATTGCTGATGTCAAACTAGCTCTTGCACCATGGCTGACTAGGAAATTGTCTTGCGCACTATGCACATGTTCATTTACAAATGTTGTCATGCGTAGGAAAGGAGTCTTCTTCCCCACTGCATTTGCACATACCTTCTATGGGCAACCTTTAACCCTGCATCTCACTGACATCTTGTCCTTGCTATTCTTCACATACTTGAACTCAAAATTATGTGCTATGCTATATTTGTTCACTGCCTTTTTAAACTCTTTTGCATGTGCAAAATTTTGCAGCTATCCTGAAATCAATTCCCTCCATTTTGAACAATTCATCTTAGGATATGGTGTTGGTGCATACTGTACTCCACATGTTATGTTGCTAGAACTGCCTCTAACTTCATACATTAAGGCCCCACCCATATCTTCATACCCCACTGGTTCATATTCAGTGTCAATACTGCTAAATGAGCCAAACCTTTCTTGTGACAGGCCAAACAATCTGTCAACTATGCATGCACAGTGACAACTTCAGTAACGAAATTAACAACAATAATATAACAAATGACAACTTCTATAGGCTATTAAATATCACTTACATTTCCAAATCTTCTATTATATCAGCACCACTTTCTTTCTCTTTACATGCTATGTATAGATGGCCATGCCTCTCATTATACTGAAAAAAGTTCCCAATATCACCATTATCAACTAAATCTATTAGTATCTTCTCATCAAAACTTACTCTATATTTCATCTCACAACTATTACCATCAATTCCAAACCATAATGATATCTTCCCCCTCAAATCTTCAACTATAATGCCTTCTTTTATGCTCCTTAGCCTCACATTACCCCCGTTATATTGAACTACACCTTCCTTGTTAACTACAAATGTCCCTCCAACATGAAAATAACACAAAAGTTCCTTCAAAGAGGTTGGGCCACCCAAGCTAATGCCTTCTGCCATGCTAGGATTTGCAAAAACACAATAAACAGTATACATTATTCACTTTCTTCACTATCTGTAATAGAACACCACTTCCTCCCTTACCAAAAACACATTAGTTTTTCACAACTTTGCCTTATATGTTAACTACATACTTCATCGTCTCCTCACTATTCATGCTCATGCTTGCCACCCACGTTAATGCCTTCTGCCATACTCAAATAGTAAACAATCTAACCCTATATCGGACACCAATGAAGTAATTTACTTAACACTTTCTACCAATGTAGACCCACAAAATGAAAGACCAAAACCTGTGAATGAAGTTCTTTGCAACAGTAAAAATAATAACCCAACACCTTCACCTCTTAACCCACCTAAAACCCACTCGAAATTTTACACAGCCTGCCGAAATAACGACCATCAAGAGAGGAGGAAGAAGAAGCTGAACTTCAGACAGTATTAATTACTTTAGAATTAAACTTACCTTGCCTTTCTTCAATAGTTTCCACCGATTTTCATTCCCTTCTTTGCCTTCCCACAAGCTCTCCCGGTCACAAGCTTCCTTCTGTATTGTCTTTCTTTTGTGCATTGATAGGGAGCAATTATGTCTTTGGCTAACATTTGTAAATGCCAGATCAGTACCCCAGGTTTGATATGGAATTTTGCTTTTCACATGCACTTATATGGGTTTTCACATCTTTAAGGGTATTTTCCTGTCTTTTTCTCTATTTTTATTAAGCAAAAGTGTACTTTTTTTTGCATGAATAAAAATGTACTTTTATTCTTTAATTTTGTATAAGTTTTTACTTTAGCCTGTTAACTTTGTAAAGTATTTTGTTAATCCTTTGACTATAGTATCATTGGTACGAAATAATAATTTTTATTTCAATCATTGTTATTTGTGAAGATTCAACCTAATATATTAATATTTAAGAATATTTTATTAATATTTAAAATTTCAATATAAATACTACCTTTGGTCCTTAATATAAGAGTTCATTTGAATTTTATTTTGATCATTAATATAAGAAACTAATCTATTTTGTCTCTCATATTTATCCATTTCTTTCTAAGATAGTCCTTATAATAATGGTAATTCTAGCCAATACACTTAATTAGCAAGAATATTTTAGAAAAAATAATACTTATTTATTACAGATAACTAATTTGACTAATTTCCTTAATCTAATTTAAATCAGTCAATCAGCTTTTATATTAAGGACTGGATGTAGTATCTTTTATTAACCACATTGAGTTACTTAGTTAGTTAGAGGAATTGATTAAGTGCATATTTGGAATAACGATAGAAAAAGTAGCTTATTTTTAATCTGACTTTTCAAAAAGTGAGATTGGATAATATGATTTATATTTAGATTGGCTTTTGAAAAAGTTAGATTAGATAAAATTAGAAGTTGTTTGGATGATGATTGAATGAGTAAGTTTAGTTTATAAAATTACCAAAATAGTTATGACTTTATTAAATAATGTAAAATGAAAAAAATTGTCAGTTTACATAATACCATAATTTTAAATCATTTTAATTAGAAGAAGTTAAATTTAATGAAATAAATATATTTGGCTTAGAAAATTTACAGAACATATTTTTTAATAAGGAAATAATTTCTAAATTTAGATTTAATTCAAATAAAAATTTCCTAATGTATCAAAGAAATAAGATGCCAAAGGGGGGTATCTCTACAGAACTCTAAGGGTGAGTTTAGTATGAGGGATTTGGAGGGAAAGGGAGGGAGAGGGAAGGATTTTAATCATTTCTCCTTGTTTGACAATACACAAAGTTTAGGAGGGAAGGAAAAGTTTTCAAAAATTTTCCTTCCCTTCTCCTCCTCAACCTTCCTTCCAAAATTGGGAGGATTTGGAGGAAAAAGGGCAATATTTTGTCATGTTATGACTATTATGCCCATATTTATTTTTAATATCCCTATACTACTTTAAATCCTTCTCTTTTTGTCTCCAGACGCTACTCTCTCCTTTGTATGACCAAATATTTCATTCAAAGATGGGATATAATACAACTTGTGGTTGAACATTATTTTAGCTTTTTTTTAATAATACTTCACATTCTAGAGTATATTAGAATTTTGATACAAGTATTGCTCAATATATTAAATGTTATTTACAATTCTATTTTATTAAACATTCTATAAAATTTGAAAAAATAATCTTAAATAAAATAAGGGCAAAATTGTCCATGGTAAAATTTTTTTCCTCCCCTCATGAACCAAACAAGGTAATATTAAAATTCTTCTCCTCCCCTCTTTTTTACAAATTCAAACAAAGTAATATTAAAATCCTTCCACTTTCCTTCCCTCCCCTTCCTCTTAGTGAGCCAAACAAACTCTAATAAAAAAAGCTAATGTTAACCATCGTAAAATATGTAGGCATGTATTCACCACCTCTTTTATTGAATTATTTTTTATTTATAACTTTTCAATATCTTGATAACCCATTAATCCCTACAGGCAACAGATCATTTTCCTTTTCTTCATCTTTGTCAAAATCTGGGTCACCTAACTTGTGATGGAACCGGTCAACTCTTGCCTTGCTCTCGATGGTGTGATAGCGGCCAGGAGTTGGAGATAGCCAGCATGATTAGGTGATGGCAAGGACAAGTCGGATGAGAGGAGGAAAGGAATTGATGAATTTTGGGCATACCTAAAGTGTCGAATGATCTCAGATAGCTACACGCAGAGGTCCGGTCACAACGACAAACTCAGATCGGTGTTACACAGCAAAAAACACCAGAGGGGGGAGACGAGAGGGAGAGTGCTAGAGGGAGGATTGTCAGGAAAGCAAAATTGTGGTACCGTACTAAATGATCCCATTTTGGTTTTTTAACTCCATCCTTTTGAAATAAAAATAAACTGCCTCCTCTATCCAACCGTTCCCTCTTTTTTATTTGTTGCAAATCATATAAATAGGCAAAAATTACAGTCAGAGACCTATCAATTTTGCTATTCACACCAGAACCCCAAATGTCAATAGGCTTGGGTCCAATCCACCAAGGGTGGACTGGCCCATTTTCTTACAGGAATAGATGAAGGAGCAAGAAAATGGAGTCAAGAAGAGTGAGTGGAGAATGGGGACAAGAAGTGGGAATTTTTTTTTTCTAAGAGTAATTATTATTTTAACAATACCTTACCATTCATCTATAAGCGCAATGAAAAAGCAATAAGCAGCTCTGAGGTGCTTAACTCAATTGGGTTTATGAATCCAGCTTTTAGCCATTAAGTAGGATAGAGAATAAACTCATCCAAACATGCCAGAATTTCTTAAACGTGCTTATGAGCTGAATAAGTTATTTTTGAAAGACTCAAACGCTTGAACAAATAGAGCCTAAGCATCTTTTGTTGATTAGTGGGGACATTTGAGTGGATACCTTCAAATAATCTCATGAGTTCGATTCATTTAGCAAGAAGTAATTCCAGCTTCCATTACATGGCCGACCGCCCAGCTTCTTCATTGTTCCGATAAATAGAACCAACAAAATTATAGCACTGTCCATTAGTAGAAGGAAGATTTGACCATACGAGATTTTGAGCTACATATATGGCGGAAGTTTTTATTTTTTTTAATAGCAACTATATATCCATTAATCACAAGATAGCAAAGTTAAGGTTATTTCTTTCATCAACATCCATCTCTCGTTAAGAAAGATAGATTGTGATCAAAGGTGCAATAATTTTTTTTCATATTATATGACAACTTGACAAGATAATCGGTCATGGAATTATTTTCTCTCTTTTTATAATAAAAGAGGCTAAAGACCTAGGCTCAAACTAAAAAACCAAAAAAGAGACCCACAACCAAAGGTAGCGATCCTTAGCTTGTGTCTTTCCATCTTTGCATCTTTGCGACTCTTTCTCCTCCCTTATCATCGTCTAAAGCTGTGGACACATATCCAACAAAAGTCTTCTTTCACCTTTCCTACAATACTTCAAACTCAAGTTCGCCATTTTGTCTGCTTACCTACTCTATCGATCCGTTTCTCTCTAATCAGCTTGGCAACACCATCTTTGATTATCTCATATTGTTCCATTGACAATCTCATATCCCATATCTTGTAGAAATCATGCTCCCTCTCTCACCGCCGACCCTGCCTTTCTTGCTCCTCGCCAGAAGCCGCCGCCGCCGCCGCCTTTGATGAATAAAGGAAAGGAGAGAATGGAGAAAGCTTTACGGAGGTTTCAATTTCAACGGCAGGATGGGATTGCTCTATTTTAATTAGTAGTAATAAAATTACGCCACAAATAACTTCAAGATACTGAATACATCTAACAAAATACCTTAACCCCCCCCCCCCATTTTTTATCAAAACAGTATTAGAATTGTTTCAGTTTTAGTTTTACTGTGGTTAACTTCCGCGATATGTAACCTGTGTGCTGGTATAAAAACTATAAGAATGTCTTTATCTTCTCTACCCTGTTGATGAATTTAGATTACTTCTTTGTCAGAATTGGCAGGTCACGGCTAACTACATACTTACAGAGAAAATAATTCTAAATGGCAAACTTTGTAAGAATTGGATATGCTCACCTGTGCGATTAGAAGGATTGAAACACTCTAACATCATTCAATTTCAGAGGGTAAGGCCCATTTTTATCTCAACTATTAAACTCAGAAACACAAGTTTTTTGTTTTTTTCTTTTTTCCCGGTAAACAGAAACACATGTTCTTTGATTCCCTTTTGTTTCAAGAGGGAAGAAGAGATTCATTGTAAAGTTGATTGAATTATTATAAGATTATCCATTGCTTAGATTTTGCTGACTCGGCTCATCTAACTATAGTCATGGAACATGCTACTGGTAGAGAACTTTTTGAAATGTGTAATATAGGAAGATTCAGTGAGTACGAGGCACATTAATTTTGGTTTGTAATAATTTGATAATTGACAACTGATGATACAAACCTTCAATCACTTTTACTTGATAGTGTCTTTAGTTGATGGAGGACGCCATAGCCGGCGTGGTTGATGAGTGAAAGGGACAAGAAGGGAAGGAAAAGCAGCACAAGGGAAAGCTTAACCGACGTTTAAGATTTAACGGCAGGGATGAGGGTGCCCCATTTTAATTATTTCGGGTAAAATTTCGCCGCACGCAACTTTAGAAAAAAATAGTCCAAGGGCGCCTTAACTTAAAAAACAAAAAAAGAAAAAAAAAAGGTGCCTCCCAAAGGCAAAAACCCTCTCCCCTTTCTGTAGTCATCCTTCCTGCTTCTCGCCACCGTCGCCTTACTGCTGACTAATATCTTGTGGTTTGTGGTCCTTCCTCATCCTCCTTAGTGCCCGAGCGAATGCTGGTGGTTGTGATTCGTGCTCCTTAGTGCTCATTTTCGTGCCTATTGCCTTCAAGTTCGTGCTCTTCTATCTCGCTTATGGAGTTTCAGGTTCGGCCTTGGCATCGAGCTTCGCTGTTGCTCGTGACCTCGTCTCCTCGCTGTAGCTATCCTGAGTCCAGCACTGTCGTTCTCCTCAGCTAATGTATTCTGGTATTCTGGCTTTTTCTTGCATTCTGGTTTGGAATTTTGTATCGAATGGATTGTGCTGTTTATATATTTGGAATTGAATTCTGGGATATCGTGATTTCTTCATAACAGACAGATAGTCTAAGCAGGAACTTTAGATAGTATTTGATAATATTGGACCTTAATCATATTCTGGTATATAGCTACCATTATTACTTACTGTGATAATGCTGTTATGTGATCCTCTTTTATATTCTTTCTACAAGCTTCCATCTTGAGGTTTGTAGTCACCATAAAGTATGCATTTTTCCTGTTAATCATCGCTTTCGGTGCTGTTATCTAGGTAGCTTAATGATGGTCTTCATCTGTTAATTCCAAGAATTTCTTGCCTTTTGTTGAGTTGTTCCAGTTTGGACTGATTTCTCGAGGAATTTGAGGTTTTCTTATAGAAGAGTGCCTTAAATGTCACAGGATATCCTTGCAGCAGCTTGGTTTTACTAGTTTTGTTGATAACTGTTGAATTAGATTTTTCATTCAGGCTTGTAGAGTGTTGGCTGTATCAAATATAACACTTTTAATTTGATTTTAAAATCCTAGTCTTGTAAGGGCGGCTTGTTTGTTTGGACTTGATTAAAATAATAAGATTTACTTGTATAATTTCTGTTAAGTTCCGGGATCCAAAGAAAACCCTTCACTTTACTTAATGAGAAGTATATTAGTGACACATGGCTTGTCTGCAGGCAAAGTGGAACTTTATCTTCTACTATTGCTAGGTGCATGGATAACTTTGTGCTCACGAGTTACCTTTTATTGTTGTTTAATATTAGAACAAAACTATGTATGAGCTTCACTTAATAGTTGAAGTTATGATTTATGTGTGCATTATATTAGTGTAACATGGCATGCTTGCAGGCAAAGTAGAACTTTATCTTCTAATATTGCTAGGTGCATGGATAACTTTATACTCACGAGTTATCTTTTATTATTGTTTAAACTTCTTTTTACTATCTACTTCCACACACAAACATGCCGAAGCCTGCAAGTCCATCATTGATGAAATCCCACATCAAATAAAGCACCCATCATCTTGTTTTCTCTGCACCCAATTCTCTTTTTCTTTTACTCTTTCTATTCTGTTTCCTTTCACTCAAAGAAATAAAAAATTTCTATTTTCAGGTATGAAGTAATATGATCACCTTTTCTGTTACTCTGTCTATTCTCTGATAGAGCTCTCCAAATAGCCGAATTTCCTCTCAATTTCTGAAGCATGGCTAGCTACCACTCATTTCTGATAGCCAATGGTTAGGTCTGCTTTTGCCCTACCTCTGACAGCCTCCTCCGAGCAACCCCAGCAGGTTTGGTTGTTCTTTCTTATCTTTCTTCCTCTCCCTTTCACTGTCTTTGTCATTTCCTCTTCTTTTCATGATTTTGATTCTAACATTTATGCACATCATTTTAGTTATCCAAGTGATTCACTGTCTATGATTAGATAGGTAGATTAGGTCGTTGAAAACTGTGAATGAGCAAACTTGCATGTTGCGCCTGCTTGACTTGGTGTAGCATGATCTCAATGGTTTTAAGTCTAATTATTAGCTTTGGGTATTATCAAGTTCAGGTGTTAGTTTAATCTTTAGCCACAAGAAAATTTATCAGAGCATGGTAATTTTTTTGGGTATCCAATGTGATTAAGATGTTTTGTGTACGGGGGATTGTTAGTTATCATGTATTATTCATGTAAAGTGTGGTTTGCCTTTGTAAGAGTTGTTTGTTTACTCATTTCAGTATAGGTGATTGCCTAATGTGTAGAGATTGTTTTTAGTTTTTTACCCCCAGTGATTTTCTCACTATTAAATATTTCTCATTTTTAATTAAATTTGAAATAATAGGAAAATTAGTTTGTGGAAGAAGACCTATTGTGACAGCAATGCCATAAAAGAGTCTGATTAGTCTACTTTCATATGGTGTCTCTTGTTCTTGTTTTAAGTTCATTCTTTGTGAATAACTTAAGTGAGCATTAATTTGGTTTTCTTTGCCATCCATCCTATTTGACTTTAATATTGGTCACTGTCATTACACTTTCTGTGATCCTTTCTCTTGGATTGCAATTTTTTCCCTTGGATCTTTGAAAGTTTGTCTTTTTGGCACTCAGGTTGGTGTCTGAAACACTTGGTGTTGCAGTGTAACGTGTTGTTGAAGAAGATGATCAAGAAGATGTTAATTTCTTCTAACTTATTTTTTAGAATCAGGAGAGAAGTAACAACCTGTGCTCTTCCTATTGACCCTTTAGACATGGCAATCTCTATTCCTTCTGGAAGCCACAAATATCTTTGCCATTCCCTAGCAGATCAGCTTATACAAAGGGGTTTATTTTCATCTGCTCAGCTAGTCATTCAAAGGATGATCAGCCATTCTATGTCTGTTGCTGATGCCGTTTCAGTTGCTAATTCTGCTGTTGGTCGTGGGTTGGACCTTGATTTAGATACCTATGCTGTCTTAATAAAGAAGCTGGTGAGTTTAGGGGAGCCACAATTAGCAGAGTCGCTTTACTTGATAGAAATTGAATCTCGAGGCAATAATGCAGACCCTTCGATTTTGAATTCTATGGTAGTCTGCTCATGTGAGTTGGGAAAGGTAGAAGATGCAATAAATCATTTTAATAGGCTTCTTTCCTTCAATTTTGTGCCTCAGAAAGAAGCATGCCTTGGCATTCTACAAAAGTGTTATGCCCAAGAACGATATTTGGATGCATTTGATTTATTTCTTAGAGCCCAATATGCAGAAGCAGAACTGAGTTTTGAGTGCTATAGTCTATTAATTGATGGGCTATGCCATAAAGGGCATTTGGATGAGGCACTTCAAGTGTTTAATCTGTTGCAGAACTATCATAAACATCTCCCTACAGTTCATATATACAAGTCACTGTTTTATGGTCTCTACAAGGGTAGCAGAGTATCGGAGGCAGAGTTAATAATTGGGGAAATGGAATCCCAAGGTATATATATTGACAAAACAATGTATACTTCTCTGGTCCGTATGTATTGTAGAGACAAAAGAATGAAGGTGGCCATGCAGGTTTTCTTTAAAATGTTGAAGACAGGTTGTCAGCCAGATCGATCCATGTGTAATATTTTAATTGATGGTTTTATGAAGTTGAGTCTATATGACAAAGGCTGGTTTATGCATGACAGGATGATGGAGTGGGGAATTAAGCCTGATGTGGTGACTTATCAAGTTATAATGGCCCAGTACTGCAAAGAAGAAAAATTTGATCTTGCTTTAACACTTTTCTACAATATGATTAATTCTAAAGTAGCCCCCAATGTTCATTGTTACACTGTTTTGTTCTCT
This sequence comes from Neltuma alba, assembly GCF_004799145.2. NCBI lineage: Eukaryota > Viridiplantae > Streptophyta > Magnoliopsida > Fabales > Fabaceae > Neltuma > Neltuma alba. Next base: position 36,067 of record NW_021632654.1, on the reverse strand, counting down.
GCGCTGTACAAGCATAATAAAGTGGAAGAGTTTTATGAGTTGTACAAAACTATGATGGAAAGCAATGTTATTCCTGATCATGTGCTGTATTTGAAACTTGTGAAGATTTTGCCTGTTTGCGAGTTAGAGCTTGCCTTCACAATTTTGCAGGCCCTTGCTAAGAATGGATGTGGGATTGATCTTATGCTGCCTGCTTCTTCTAGTCCAAATCCAGATTTTGATTTTGAGCAAGAAATCGAACTCTTGTTGGAGAGAATTGCGAGGAAAAACATCAACTTAACTATTGTAGCCTGTAGTATTTATATCAATGCCTTGTGTGAGAAAGGAGAAATAGACAAGGCATTAGTCCGTTTGAAAAAATTGGATGATGCTGGATACAGGCCCTTGCATTTCTGTTACAACTCACTTATCAAGTGTTTGAGCAAAATGGGGCATTTTGAGGATGCTAACTTTGTAATTGACCTTATGGAAGATCGTGGCTTGGTTCCTGATCAAGCAACGTTCTTGATAATTATAAATGAGCTTTGTAATCAGGGTGATGTAGTCTCTGCAGTGAACTTCCTGGACCAAATGGAAGAGAGAGGAATGAAGCCCTCTGTTGCTATTTATGACTCGATTATCGGCTGTTTAGTTAGAGAAGGAAAAATTACTGAAGCAGAAGACATGTTTAAGAGAATGCTTATGTGTGGTGTAGATCCTGATGAGGCTGTTTATACTACAATGATTTATGGATACTCCATGAATGGAAGAATACTTGAAGCTCGAGAATTATTTGACAAAATGATAGAGAATTCCATCAAACCAAGTTATCGTTCTTACACTATTCTCATAAGTGGATTAGTTGAGAAGCACATGATTGAAGACGGGTGTATATACCTTGGCAAAATGTTGGAGGATGGTATGGTGCCGAATGCTGTGTTATATACCTCTCTTATCTTACATTTCATGAAGAACAGGGAGTTTGGAGTTGCCCTTAAGTTAGTTAATCTAGCGGGCAAAAATGAGGTAACTTGGGATCTTATGATGTGCATGGCATTTGTGAATGGAGTTCGCAGATATATCTCTCGTAAGAATAATAAAGATTACAACTTACCAAGGAAGTCTGAATGGGGAAAAGAGATGCTATTATATTTGCTTAATTGGAGTCCCTTTCCTGCGATTGAAAACAGCATAAGAGTTCCAGCCAATTCTTCTGATGCCCTGAAATGGTTGGCTAGGAAGTTGATAAAGGGTTTTAAAGGTGCTGCAATTACGGATAATCTCTACCTGAACAACTGCATAATATCATGGCTTTGTAGGGAAGAAATGGTTAATGATGCATATAACCATTTTCAACTGATGCAAAAGGAAGGTGTGTGCCCTAATCATGTGACTTATACCATTCTTCTTCATGGGTATATTCAATTGGATGATATTGACAGTGCTGTGAGATTGTTCAACAAGATGAATGTAGATGGTTGTGTTCCGGATAGGATTGCTTATGACACTTTATTGAAAGGCTTCATGAGAGCTGGAAGGCTTCTTGATGCAATGTCACTTGTGTGTTTAATGCGCAAAAGGGGATTATACCCAAAGGGGGCATCTTTTGAAATGTTATTATACTGTTTCTGCAGAAGTGGACTAAATGATTCTGGATCCAGAATATGTCAAGAAATGATCGCCAAAAATTAACAACATATCCTACATGGGTCACCATACAATTTATGTGAAAATAGAAGACTGCATGAATATCAGTTGATATGTGACAATACTTTTCAAAGAGCTCTGAAGAAAGGAAAGAAGCTTCTCATGTGTTTCAGCCAAGCTCCCCATTATGTCAAAACTACTTGAAAGGAGAAAGTATTTAGAATATGAAAGGATGAAAATTGAAGCTTACTTTAGTTGTGAAGTTGACATAGCATTTCATTGTTGAGGAAATGATCTTGAGTAAAATCTATTTGTTCACAAAACAAAATATGGACTATAGCTGTCTTTTATCAGTTATGCTATCACGATCATCAGGTAAGACCAACATGTATATCTTGTATCTTAAAGCATGTTTCTCACCTTGGTTAATCAATTGGTGATAGAAACTGAGTTAAAAAATATCTTGTAAAGTTGGAATTATACCAACTTAGAAGTTGTTGCAAATTCATTCAAGTCTAGACACATTTTTAATTTTGTCCTATGAATATACAGATTCATTCAAGTCTAGACACATCTATTTGTCCTATGAACATTTTCTGGAAATATCACTAACAAAGAAACATTTTGATTGCAGATATTGTGAATGAAGAATTGGCGTTGTGCTTAATTTCTCTTCTCTTGCAGTGCAGATTGATTAGTATGGTATGTATTTATTTACAGATTTTCCCTCCTAATTGTAATTAATATTGCATTGTTAAATGGGGAAATTTACAAGTGCAGGACATATCGAAAGAACAATTGAAATGAAAAAAAGGGGGAAAAAAAAAAGGTGCAAAGGCTCCTGTAGTTAGAGATTGTGTCTACTGTCTTGTGTCTTTATAGGGGTAAAACTGAAAATTCCCTTAAACACCCATCTACTTTACTCCCAGGACACCCGTAAACATACTGCATTTCACAATTTATAAATTGCATTTTGTTGCAACCATCAAAACTGCGTATCTCCACGATTTTGTGCTTTTCTTACCAAATACCCTAAAAGAAGTTCACAAGGACTGCACGAAAGTAGTGCTTCAACCATGTTTCCTTGACATTTGTTTTCTTCACGAATGACCAGATATGGTCAGATAAATGAGAAATGCTTGCAATAAAATGCTACGCCTTCAGTTTTTTTTTCCTAAGAGAAGGGATGGCACAGTCTCTTGGGTAATTTTCTTTCATAGACCATGAACGTCTCGTGTGATCCATACAAGTAAAGATTGACGTATGCAACAAGACTTTCTCACGCATAGGATAACACAACTACAACGTGATGGCTAGTAATTTATAATTTATTCTTGTCCGGAAAAAGTTTGTTGTTTCACTTCATTTTGGAAACATCATTATCACTGATTTTAATAAAAGCAGTTTTAGTTCTTTTGTTAAAATACAAAGAACCTGATTTGTGTTCTTCCTTGGAATAGTTGCTTTCGATAGAAGTAATGGATTCCACCGATGGCCAGCAATGACAGCAACCATGACACCATTGAAAAGCATCCTTAACTTTGTGTGAGATCTTTTTTTTTTTTCTCGTTAATGATATAATCATTCCATTCTTTCCATGTATTGAGAATATAGGAATATCGAATGAATGTTTCTTGTATCTATTTTAGGTGAATGGTACAATGCTTCATATATATACAAAGGTAAAGCCTAGAATCACTACCAACTACCAACTACCAACTACGAACTCCTGCTTTGACGGGCTTGTATTTGAGGTCAAATCTATGAAACTCCTTTTCCGGTTGCCAGAGCTGCTAATCATCTGGAGCTACTTGACAATGCTCCTGAAGTTCTGGAGTGGATCCTTCAGAAGAAAAGGTAGGACGAAAGAAAGAAAGGGGTGAGGCCCTGCAGGGGCAGTTGGGCTTTACCTCTAATTCCATGTCTCTCCTCATTTCACTAGGCACTAGAGGGAATCTGGCTTATTGAAGTTTTGATGCAAGATTTTGCCGCCATTGATACAACATAGTGGTATGTAATGGAGGTTGCTCCTAATTTTATCTCTTAGCGGCTGGAGGACTCAGCTTAGTGGCCCAAGACCATTTTTGATGTTGGCTCTGGCATCGGTGGCAGTTCAAGTTATATGGCAAAGGAATTTGGGGCAAAGTGCATAGGCATCACTTTGAGTCTTGTTCAGACTGCTAGAGCAATTTACGCTTCCTGCTACTCAAGGATATGCTGATGAGATCTGTGTCTTTTTTTTTTTTTTTAATTCATATTTATGCTGCTGGCTGCGTAGAATTGATATAAAAAAAATTAAAGAAACCAAGGTGTTTTCCCCCTAATTCATATTCAATGTATCTCCGCCTTTTTAACTTCATATTTTTACAATAGCACGTTCCTTTCAAGTTACAGGTGCTTTAAAGCAACTGTTCCTCAACGGGTAGTTTGATCTGGCATGGGCCATGAAGAATGAAGAACAGACACCTGACAAAACAAATTGTGGACTGATTGTATTAAATTCTTTAGTTCAATCCAACACTAGCATGGTTCTTTAACTCAAAATCCCTTCGTTAAATTCGAAGAGGAAGACCAAACGTGCAGAGATTGAGGTTAGTCGATTGCACAAAGGGCGGCATGAGAAGTCTTGATGATATCAATGCAGAGTAGTGCTAGGGCCTGATAATTATGCAAAGCCAAACTAAACATCATGTAAACAATCCAACAATGAAGATCTTGTGTTGTGACTTGATCAGTAACTAGGAAAATGCTTCTATTGCCTACTCGATTTTTTCTAATCTAGGAAGTGATATAGTTATTTCTTTTTCTGAATTTTAGCTATTTTCAGTCTGCTGATTGTTGCATGTTCTCATGTCTTTGTACTTTCAGATTTGGAGAAAGTAATTTAGCAATTTCAATGCTACTTAGAATGTATATTTTTACCTTCATGCACTAACTATTTTAGGCACCGCCCCTATGTTTGGATGAGGTTGTGGATTTGAGCTTAATGTTAACATATTTGTGTAGATGCATGTGTTTAATGATATTAAATTAAATAAAAAGCTATGGAAAGTGACAAATAAAATTCAAAATTATGATATTCCAAATCAAGTATTTAACACTTCAAAATGATTAAAAAGGAATTAACTCTAAATTGAAAATTTCAAAATTCAAAGAAAATAATAAATATATATTTTTTAAGTTTGGAACTCCTTGTTGGTGGTTAGCCACTCGTTGGTGTCAGAGCTCCAGCATCGACCACTGACAAGGTGGCTGCCGGTGGGAGCATTTCTTCTCTTTGGTATGAGGAATTTTTTTTTTTAAATAGTAAAGAAAGTAGCATTGGTGGAATTTGATCCTGAACTAGGTGGTTTTCAAAATTAAGAGTGATCATTAAGCCAAATAATTTTATTAATGTTCTAATGCAAAATAATATATATTTATAAGTTAACTTTTTTTACTTTGGTTTCAATTTGTGATGACAATTCATCTGGAACTAGCAAATCCTAACTGTGAAAGAAGTTTAGATCTGAGATTAACAAAATATTTTTTTTTCTGATACATAACATGCAAATTAATTAAAAATGGCAACAATTTATTTCAAAATAACAAGTCCTAATTGTGAAATGACATCTTTGAATTTGGGGTTAATACCCCATTTTTCCTAATACATAACATGTAATCAATTAAAAATGATAACAATTCATTTGGGAATAGCAAGTCTTAATTGTGGAATGACAAGTTTGGATTTAGTATTAACAATGCGTTTTTCCTTGTACTTTTTAATTATACTTTTTTTTATCCTTAATAAAAGGCCTATTTAACTAATTTGATTATATTAAAAAAGTTAAATAAGTTAGTTAACTATAAAAAATATAACATATCTTTCTTAAAATACCATAATTATTTTCTTTAATATCCTTCCTCACTCTCTTGATTATGGTTAAGGGAATATTAATGGAGGTAATTTAGAAAAATTAATAAACATGAGAAATAGGTCTTATATTTAAGACCAACATCAATTCAATAATCACTCTCTTACTTCGATCTCCGTGGTTTTTACCACAGGTGCTGCATTCCTTGGTCTGGCGCGTAGTGTTGCTTCCTCCTTGGCTTACTCCTCCTCCTCGCTTAGACTTCTTGGAAAACATAGGCTTTCGCCTCTTCCTATTTCCTCCGGAAGAAGTCCCCTCTAGTCAGCCCCTTGTTGCTGGTCCTTCTGGTCTAGGAGCGGCCCTAACTAGCGCCTGATGGTTTAGGCTACTTTCAGTAATCCGGCAGGCTTCCATTGCCTAATTGAACTTTTCAAGTTGCTATGGGGCTACCTTCTCTCTCAGCTCCTACCTTAGTCCCCTTACCATTTTCTTTGTTTTCCACCGCTCATCATTGTGGAGTTGGAGGTAGTTAGAGTAACGAGAAAGCCTCATGTACCTGTCTAGGTACTCATCAAAGGACTCTCAAGGACCTTGTTGAATTATCAGAAATTCCACCTCCTTTTCATCTCTTATTGATAGGGGGAAGTATTTCAAATTAAAATGTTCCTTGAACACTTCCCAGGTAATAGGGGTTGCATTCTCTTGGAGGATCATCTCGGTGTTCTTCCTCCAGCGATCAGCTTCGCCCTCCAGTTTATGGATAGCCATCTGAGCTTTTATCTTAGAGGAACATTCAAGCACATTAAAAATCTTCTCTAGCTGAGTAATCCAATCCTTGGCCACTTGGGCATTCAATGTCCCTGTGAAGCTCGGGGGATTCTATGCACTGAATCATTTGATCCACTGCCTTAGTGAATCAGGATCCCCTGCAGGTCGCACCTGCTCAGCTGTTGGCTCTTGGGGTTGAGCTGGTTGTGGTGCCTCAGCCACTCTTAGCCCGGCCTGTTGCAACTATGCTATCGCTGCTGTCACTGCGGCTGTTATGGCAGCATCACGTTCCTGGTTTTGGTGGGCTTGGGCTGCCTAAATTTCTTGCATCACCTTCTGCTGTTCCTCCAGTCGGTCCATAACCAATTAAATCAGTTCAATGGGAGGGTCTCTTACTGCCTCCCTTGGTTGTGTTTCTCTTCGGGTTCTCACCATTTTACTTAACTTGTTACTACAAGAGGAATAGAGGAATAAGATTATTACTTAGTCATCAAAATATTTTATACTAAGCTATGCTTCATATTTGTACATAGATAGGTTTCAGGTATAAGCATCCAAAACATAGATCATCCAAGTCACATTTACAGTCATCCACTCAAGACATGGGAGAGAAAGGAAAATAAGAAGTAACAAAAGGCTCGAGTTCGTCCAGGATCTGATCAAAGCTTTCATAGGCGCCTTGCTTGGAATGATCACTAACCAACTGGATCTGATCCTGCCAAACAGGAGTCCTTGGCAAAGTGTCAACTAAGGCCTGTCCCCACATCTCCTCATCTATCTCTCCCTCGTCCTGGTTAACGATATCACTATGTAACAGGCGTACGTAGTAAAAATAGTCCATATAAATATACCCATGATGGTTCTGGGAGATGTCAATCTGCCTCCCCAACTCACAGAGCTCCTAAAAAAATAGCCTGATAGGTGTGCAGCTCCTTCGTGACTAACCGTTGCCTCTTCTTCCGAGGCAGGTCCTTCTCCAAGATCTGACCATGGCACAATGGTCTGAGAGGCTGTGACTTCATCCCACTAGGGCTCGCTTCTTCTGGATTAGGTTTAGGCATCACAACACTCCCAGCATCACCGTCCTCTAACCTTTTATTATCGTCGGAGTCTACCTCGGGAATTATATCCTCTACCTCCCAGAGAGACTGATAATATCCAGGTGGTGGAGTCGGGTCATTGGGGTCAGGAACATGTGGGTGGTACCAGTTCAATATGGTTTCCCTGGCCCTCTCTGATTAACTATACCCCAGGAGAATCGTACTCACACAAGCCATATCCTGCATCAAGGTTAGTCTAATACACACCTTTCACGACGTAACACATCACACATAATCAAATATGCATTATCCTAATGCATTACCATATTGAACAGTACATATAAAAGACAGTCCAGAACCATTGCTCTGATACCAAAAATGTCACACCTTCATTTTAAACCCCATTATACGTCATTTGGAACCATTCAGAATCATTACACGATGCTCAAAGTAGGTAAAATCTAAGATTTAAAATTTTGATTTCGGTTACTATTCATGTAACCCCTAAAAATCAGGTCAACTTTAAAAAATCATAACTAAATGTAGAAAAATCAAACGAAGTGATTCCAAGTCTCACGTGAAGCTTATGAAATGCTCTACATAGAAAAAATATTCATAGGTATCAGTTTCTCACAGATCAATACCAGTTTCCACACAATTATGTACTGTTCATTTGGTAAATTCTGGAATTTTCACTATTTTTGTCCAACTTTAGAAGGGCATAGATCTTTGCGTAAAATTCCAAATTTAATGATCTACCACTTGATTTAAAGCTAAAAATATGATCTATAAGTCTGCCAAATTTCAAGTCTAGATTCAAACATTTGCTATTTTTTTCGTATGTACCAAGTTTGGTCCTTTATAGGAAAAGTTCATCCCCTAACTACACTTGTTTTGGTTCTTTCTTAACCTTTTACCCATCCTTAATCATTTGGGACTTAACACATGCTTAAACATACATTCTACTATACTTTCACACGTTTAAACATAGGCATACATGCTTTGCTCCCATCAGGAGCTACTATCCAACAAACATTTCCAAAGTCATAATATTACATAACAAGTTCTAAAATTTACACTAGGGTACATTAATTGTTCATTAGGCCTCCGAGACAAAATCTTTGCCTTTGCCTTTGCTTGAACTTCCTCCTAGATGGTGTTAAACATAAGAGTGAGATTTCAAAGAAATCCTAGTAGCATATAATCACAATTATCATGCATTCATGCAAACACTACATGCAATGCTTTTGTGCATTTATCTTGTTTATGTGTTCATGCTTTTATGTCATGGAAAGTAAGCTATCATACACATATTAGTGGACATAATTCCAAGGCAACATAATTCAAATATTGCAATCAACATTTGCAATAAAGCTTAGTCACATCATGGCACACATTGCACACATACACATTAACACATCAATGTAAGCAAGAAAGCAATCAAAGTGTAATTCAATGCTACTTTTTGACACTTGGTTCTTGATTTCCTTTAGGTTCAAGATGTTCTCTTGAGCATTTGGCAAGGTACCTATCAAACTAGCACCAATGCCAATCATTCAATTATTCAAACACATTACACATTACTTAAACATTAAACCCTCTTTCTTTGGATTTTTGGCCTAATTGTTTTCCCTTTGATTCAAGAAATTTCCTTCGTCATTCCTACATGATTTTTCATGTAGAATTTAAATATCAAATCAAATTTTACAAAATCAAATCCCTTCCTTAAGTTCTGGTCAAAACATAAACAAATTTTTACAAGGAAAGATGTCAAAATTTCCAACTTTGATTTTTAATGCTTCCAAATTCAATTCCTCCACATAACCCTACACAAAAACACCCAACGAATTCAATGGAAGCATCAAAACCATCAAAATCCAATCATAAGTCCATGAATTCAAGATGGCCGAACACCTCCTCTTAGGTTCATAAATTTTCACATTTGATTCCAATGAATTTAAACATACTTTCATAGCATAATCCTACACAAAATCACATTTTAAATCCATTAGAACCATTAAAACTCATTGAAACAATTCCTACCCTTGAGTTCTTTAGTTGGCTGAACTGAATAGTCATAGGTCCTAGGGTAATTTCTTCCATAACCGATTCGAAACAGCACCAAACATTAACCATAAGCTCATAACTCAATTTGCTATCCTCTCCTAGAATTTCCAGCAAAACAGAAATGGAACAGCACTTCCCCCTCAATTTAAGTCACGATTTGGCCATTGAAAATGCATCAAATTAAAGCCTAAACATACCTTAAGGAGTCTTGGATTAAATCTTGATGATTACCCTTGGATTGGAAGTGGTTTGAAGGGTGTTTGGAAGTCAAGAAAAATTTGTGCAGAACCTCCCCTATTTTTCTAGATTTTTGCACGAATTTTGGGTGAATTATGGTGGTATTTATAGACCTCATTTGCTGCCCCAAAACCTGCCCCCAGGAAGCTATTTCTGCCCCAAAATTAAGTGCATAAGTTGGCCAAAATAAGGGGGTGATCCTAGCCACACATGCTTTGACTGAAATTCCAAGAGAGTTGATCCAATGGTTGAAAATTTGCCCAGCACACAAGCCAACTGTTCTGGTCATGATGGGCACAAATTTGGGCCTTTTTGGATGCTAACTAAATGGTAAAACTAATTAGGAAGCAATGGAATTGGTTAGGGTAATTTTAAAAATTACTGTTTTGCCCCTACAGACTTGATAAAGTCGGTTTCGTCTCATTTTGGGTTTCCATGCTTTACTCATACCTTATGCTTATCAATCATGTCTCATTTCTCACATTCCCATTACTAGGGTTTCAAATTTTAGGATGTTACAGAAGACACAGAAGTTTATGCTGGTTCTGTCTCAACCATTTGACCTACATCCAATCCTTAAAGTGTCTCTGAGATTTCCACTATATCCGCAAGATTAAACGGGCTCTTGGTACCTTAGTATAGCAATTGAATCTCTCAATCACTCTCTCTTACTACCCGTAAGGTTACAATCCCCTCGAGAGTCCACACTCTTGAGTTACTCTTAGATTTGAGTAAAAGGATGTAACAAACTCTCTTACAGAGTATATAAATGATAAACACTGAAGTTTGGTAAAACAGAGTATTGAATGCAACAGTAAATTTCAGCAGACGATAGCTTGTGTATTCAATACTTCATTCAATGCCCTTCATACCTTTTATAGTTGGAGTATTTTAGTTATCCATTAGACTGAAGAGTTTCAAGCTGTTGAAAGATCACTTGCTTGTGTTCGGCAGTTACAACGGTAGTTCACCATTAATGCTTTTGACACAGTAAGTTAAGGCTACAATATATTTGTTGTGCTTCGTAATCTGCAGAAGTTTCTTAGAGCAAGTAAGTTTTCTTCTTCAAAAAAATAGGAATGAATAACAGAAGAAGTGATGATTCTTAACATTGAAACATTAGTTGAAAAACATGGAATCAATCATTAGATACTCAAAGAGTAAAATGAACTCACTCGATTGATGTCTTGATTGATAGTTCCTTGATCGATCATATTATTGATTAATTAACAAAGAGATAGATTCAACAAATGTATGTACATTTACTGAGTTTGTTATGGATCAAACAATGATAGAACAAGTAATCAATAAATGGTGAAATGTAAGCAAAATGAATTTATAAATGGAAACATTTTTGAGTTCAGTGCAAGGTTTATTTCCTCCAAATTTGCATGCCTTCGTATCTTTTCAAAGGAGAATTAAATGATTAGGGAAGGCTGAGAAAAGATTAAAGATAAAATGAAATTATGTTTTATGAAAGATCATTGTGAAGAATTGTTTGAGTAATGAATCGATGCATTCATCGAACAAATGATCGATAATCGCTTGATCAAACAGTTGATTGATAAAACTGGGCTTTTGTGAACACCATTCTTAAAGTAAGATAATCGAACACTTTATCAATAAAAGATTGATCGAACAAGTGATTGAAAAGTAGTTCAAAGAACATCTTGACAGTTATGCACAAAGATAAGTTAATGATCGGTTAATAATTAATCGATTAAGGTATCAATTAATAATTGTAGAAAGCTTGATTTAGAAAGTGACAGAATAATGCTTTGATCGAACACGTGATATGAAAAGAGGATATAGAGACTGTGATGATGATCGTTCATATTATCGATAAAAGGATGATTGATCAATTGATCAATCATGGACTATGAAAAACTTGTTTTGCAAAATAACACAGAATACTTTGACAAAACACATTATCGATTAACCAAAAATGATTTGACACACAATGTTTGAATAAGTTATCGATAAAATAATGATCAATAAAATGATAAATAATACAAAAACTATTCAACACAGTAATTAAGTCAAGGAACCTTTACTAGTTATCTAAGTCATTATCGATTACCTCTTGATCGAGTAGGTGATTGATAATCCTTATGTTATACTCGGGGTAGTTTATAACTTTTCTTGACAACTTATCAATTAATAAAGTTGTAACATCTTACACTCAACCAGTGTTATCAATGATCGGTCACATGATCGATCAACACATTTATCTAATAAGTTTGAATTATCTAATATATTATCAATCAAACTTAACTGTAATTGATTCAAAATGAACTAACAGTTATCTGACAAATGTTCGATTAACCAGTGATTGAACACTTGATCGATTAACCTAACAATTTTACAGAGAAACAGAAAAACTTATTTTGTTATCATCAAAACTTTTAAATCTAACAAATAATTTTGACTGTGACTAAATTAGGATGGATAGATAGAAAGAAACCCAAGAATTCTAACTTCATAATCTAACTTGTATGTAATAAACCTTGGAATTGTGCCTAGTATACGATTATCTCTAGTGATTTTAAGCAAAGCATGATTAATTGTGCTATTAGCATCTTCTGCATGGTAAAGGTGATGGTTCCTCGAGGCAAATGACAGGTAAACAGGTAATCTTTATGATTGATAAGCATGCTATGTTATAAGATAAGATCTCTTAAATAGTTAGGTAGGTGGTGGAGATGGAAATGATATGTAAGATGTGACCATATGGCACGACTGCTATTTGGAGTTCGATGGCTAGCCCTTTATCCCAAATGATATATTGCACACACCCTAAGGGTAGTAACCCAAGGTAGTAACCTTTTTTGGGGGGAAACCTTAGCCTTCATAATGCTCTGTAGACTTTGGCCGGTATATATCCTATGAAAGAATAGCTTGTTAGGGTGATTAGTGGCATCATAAAACCTAGGCCATAGGTTCAGTCAGTAAAAATATGGAGGAGATATAGGATTAATTATTATTGATCTGGTGCTATGGGCTATGGCCTGACTAGTTTAACTTGTTGTTTCATAATTGCTTGTTACTGTTGCTTATGATTATTTGTCCTAATTATTGTAAATGATATGATAAATAGTATTGTTATTTTTATAGCATGCTTTACACTAAAACTTGAATTGCTTTAAAACCCCAGTTCCCCAGGCACCTTATCGGGTGCATTTGTATGTATAAGGGGTATAATTAGAGTTACTGAGACATCTGTCTCACTCTTTATCTTAATGTTTTTAGGTGAGAGCTCATGAAGAGGACTTGGGGAAGGCACTAGGGTTTACAGGCTATAAGGAATTGTAGCACTATCTCCAAAGGAGTTTTATGTTTTGAAGTATTTATATTTCACCAAGATTAGGTTTTGAGTTGTTGTATTTGCTAGTACTCCTTGACCTTATAAGGTAAAAGTTTTTCTAATAAATTAAAGCAAATAAATCTTCTCTTAAATCAATGAATTTGCTAAGCACTAAGAAGAAGAAAAAGAAGAAAAAGTTTTCTTTGAGAATTGAGATATAACGTAATGTACATCTTGGATGTTTGAAAGATGCGCATACTATTATCAGAGGTCAAAAAAGAAAAAAATGTTATAAAAAATACACTAGAAAAACCCAAAAATAAGGGTAAGGAAATGATGACCTGGCTTCAATCAAATATAAACAACTAGTATAAGTGCATTGATAGTTAAGTTTGCTGAAGATTGCCATAGCATTTTAACACTTTATTCAAAAGTTATTATCTTCTTCTTTTGAAAACTCTTCCTTTTATGGTTGATGTTAGTTAATGACTGTTTGAGCTTCAAATTTCTTCCTCTTAAAGAACTTCTTCTGCTTGTTGGATTCTGTAAGTTATTATTTTGACACAAAAGAAATTGCCTCATGATGTATCCATTAATGATTAATCCATTGCTTAAATACTACTAAGTGTGTTTTAGGATGTTTGAATCTCTTACTTGAAGGTTAGACATAGGTTAGGGAAGATACAAAACAATTTTAAATAATGCTTAAATTTTTTGAAATGTTGTTTTGTCATATTGCATATTTGAACTTGGCTTGACTGCAACTTGACTCGGGTGAGATGATAAATTATAATACTGAGACTTGATGTATCATAGTGATATAATCAATTGAACAAAAATAGGATATTCAAGTATAATAAGTACTATGATATGGCAATGAAAGCCAAAACATTCGATCAAGATAATTATGATATTTTTTAGGATAGTTTGGCTGACTCCGGTTGAATGTCAAATGATCATTTTAAATTCAAGGACTTAGAGGAACATAACTTGAGATGAAAATATGATAAAGACTCTAAATAATTTATCTCAAATAAAGAAGATGATTTTACATGAATTCATGGAATAAATAGTTGAAGGTTTGGATCAACTTTTAGTTGTCGAACACCAACTTAAGGTGGATGATACATCAAATAAACTTATGTTGAGGCACTTGACTTGGGCTGAATACTCACTGGCCAAAACTTAAAGTACAAGAACTTGATATTTTCAAATGATATAGTCAAGTATTGAGGAGTATAAACACCAAGTAAGATCTTTTTGATGATAAGATAATGAAAGAACAAATCTTTATTATTAATAGAATTGAAGTACTTAAGAATACTTGATAATACTTCTATTTAATTGCACTTGACTTGAACTAGAAAAAAACTATGTTTAGAAGATGTAAAGCATGACTCAAGCTAAAGAGAATGATCTCAGGTTGAGGTAATATAGAATATTTTCACATGCAAATAACTTGACTTGAGGTGGGACAATATGACTCCAGTTGTATTCTGAATAACTTGTTTTTCAATTAAGATGAACTCAAAGTCTAATAATTAAGGTCAAGGACATAAATCATATAAGCACAAATCTTGGCTTGAGATAAAAGGGTTCAATGTAAGTTATAATATTCAAAATCTTTGTTGAACAAGCATGAACTTAAATTAAAGTTTATATGATTCGAGTTCAAAGAAAATTAAAGCACAAAATTCTGAGTTACTTATAGGACACCACAAGAAAGCATGGTAACTATAATTGGAGTTGAATATAATTTGACTCAGGTTGAAACACAATACATTTTTAAATAACTTAAAAGTAAAAATGAGCTTGGGCTGACATTAAGCTTGACTTGGGTTAACATATGCAATACAAAGAGTCACTTATAGAGTAAGATATATAAAGACATTATTATTTTAGTTATCCTGCAAAATTTGTTATCATCAAAACATTAGGGCCTCCTTAAAAAAAACAAGAGAATATGTTCAAAATAAATACTTTTCTTGAGTAAAATGGAAAATATAAATTTCAAAAGCATTAAAGGAGGATAAACATATGATAAAGATGGTAGAAGAGTTGAGTCGGTTGTATAAGGGAGAGATAATGAAAAAGATGAAGTAAATGACGAAAGAGGAAATAAAAGGCAAAATAGGTCAATGGAGAAGAAATTTAGGATAGAGTTTAAGAGAGTTGTCACATGATATGACACAACAATCTGCACATGAATGAATAAAAATAACTAAGACCATGATTGAAAAGTAACATCAAATTACTTTCTATATTAGTTGTTATGAAATTTGGTGTAGAAAGAACATACTATATCGATTGGACAAGAAACTAATATAGAATTTTATTTATTTTAAACAAATTAAATAACTCAAACATCTATTTGTACCGATGGTCTTAGTTAACTGGTATCGTAAATATTTATTATATTAGTAGCTTGAGTAATCAGTGAAGAGATTTAAGTCATAAACCTTATTTGAGAAAATTCCATATGGTACACTTTCTACACCATCTTCACTATAACCAAAGTAAAAAGGGTGTTGCAAAAATGACATTTTACATTAGTGATTATTGTTATTCACTCATGTATTACTCCTCTAGTCCTATTTATAGGACAAAGAAAGAAAACAATTTTTTAGTCTTATTTATAGGGCATTAAGAAAATTTTTTTGTATGGATGTACAACTTTACTCTTCATTTATGTTGACTTGAAAAATTGTTAAATTTTAAATGAGAGTTAATGAAATTTAAAGTTTTTCTTAGTCTATGTAAAACATGTTGAAAATGACTTATAAATAGGACCATAGGAGTATAGTCATCCAGATTGTCTTATTTCAACACTTAATTAAGGGGCAATTTGGTAAAATAATCAAAGTTTGAAACCCAATTTTTCTTATATACTTATGTGAATTTTGTGGTTTTAGAGGAATGATTTGGTTTTGACAATTTTAAATAATGTGGTATATAATAAAAACATAAAAATTATAACACTACAAAAACCGTTGACTTTAACAATAATTTTAATAGCAGGGAAGTTAATGGTCAAAATATGAAACATTAGGGTTTTTAATTTAAATATCTAAAGGTCAAGGAGGTAATGCGCTATTAAAAAATGATCGAGGGACATTTTGTGTATTTTATTCTTAAAAGTATTTTATTGACTTTATGTTCCCTAAATTTTTGTTTTTTTTCCTTTAAAAAAATATGGAGGAGAGACTTTTTCTCTCTAGAAGGTGATGGTGTTCATTAGTTTTCATATTGCTCTATTTTCTCATATTAGTACCTTCTATTGCTTTCCTTTATTCTTTTAGTTATGTTCTTTGTTTGGTTTTATTTATCTACTAGATTGTTTAGCAAGATGAAGTTGCAAATTGTAGTGAGTGTCACTTATTATTCTGCAAAAGGCATTACATCTTTATTTAGGTTTTGGATCAGCATCTTTTACATGCGTCGAAGTTTCAAGAGCTAATGAATCTTTATTAGAATCTTCGTGCATCAATTTGGGTCCCTCAGCATCAACTAAATTCGTTTGCGGTTTTCTTTACTGATCCTAGAGATAAGTCTTTCATCTTGCAGTAAGGTGTATGGCTTTTACAAGGGAATAAGTTCATAATCAATGATTGGTAACAGAGATACCAATTACAAAGGTGTTTTTTTTCTTCATGTGAATGTATGTGTATAAAATTTTGGGCTGCTCTTAGATTACTATATTAAGCAAGTGGCAAGGGGTACTTATAATTTTTTTGGAAACTATATCGCTTGTAATTTTTCCTCTCATTCCAAGAATGGTAGATTTCATATTAAGATGGAGTTAAATAAACAAATGTTAAACTTTTCCTCTTTTTATTCCCATCTTGGTGAGGAACTACAAATTTCTCTTCTGGTAGAGCAAGTCAGTTTGGTATGTCAATGTTATGGTTCACTTGCTTATCAATATAGGCATTGTACTGAGTCAATTGAGAGAATAACATATTACACACATAATATTAGGCTTGAGTCAACCCAAATTTCTTTTAATAGATATTAATACATGGTTCACAAGGCTAGTGAACTATTTGTTTGGGCTTCAAATAGACTCCCTTAGAGTCAAACTCCACCAAATGCTCAGTAGAGTTTTAAGGATTCACAAGCCTTGACTAGCTACTTGAATTCAAGCTCTAACATGTTTACAATCTTGCCTAAAGCATTTGAGAGGTCATATACTGAGGCCTATATGGGGAAGAAATGAAAATTTAATGGATCTGAGATGGGTCAGTTGAATAAAATTCTTAAGCAATACTCTCTTCATGAATTTTCTTTTGAGATGTCATGAAACGCCACTGCTATGAAGAGGAAAAGAAGATTTAGGGGTGATGAGATGGCTTGGAATGTCAAGAAAGTTAACCCAGGCTTTTCATTAACGATAAGTCTTTTGCGTCTTGTTTTTCTAATTGTATTCAAGCTAGAGCTCTTTTTTACTCTTTCAAAGCTGGTAAGCTGAGGTGTAATAAGCTAGTCGTTAACATTACGTTATTAGTTTGCTTACTCACCATTCTCCTAATATATGATGACCGTTACTATGGTTCTTTCTGCTTCTAGGTACTCCTAATTGCATTTTCATTATACCTAGGGATAAAGATGTTCGTAGAACTTTGGTTTGTAGTGGCATGGTTTTAATACTAGGAGTTGTGCTCATCTTGCTTTCATTGCTCTTGGTGTTCTTCCACTTCTTTGACATGTTCAAACATGGCTGGGCAATATTGGTAGTTGATTGGTGTTCATATGTTTGTTGGGTGTCACATCCCGAAAAATTTCACCTGGATATAGGAAATTAAAAAAATTGGAATAGGGGGCAATATAGAAACTAGACGGAGAGACGAAACAACTTTTAAGGTGAAACCCTGATAAGGTCCAAGTTGGCATTTTCATAATTATCGGTCTATGAAAGCTAAAACGGAAAAAAATGAGAAAATTTCTAGAAAATTCCCAAAAAATAGTGAAAATGAAAATTAGAGGTTTTGAAAACTCGGTTGAGGCCCAAAAGGTGGAATTATTGTGAAAATAAATTGTTACGGAATTTCTCGTAAACGAAGGTTTTTTGGGAAAATATTGAAAAATTAGAGGAAGATAATTATTTTAATTAGTTAGAGGCCTCAATAAATTTGGAAACAATATGAAAAGATTATCTAAATACTTATTTGAATTTATAAAATTGGTTTTAGACCTTGAAAGCTCAGGACTTAATTCTAGAAAATGTATTTTCCTGCAGTAACACTAATAGAGGCTTAATCGGAGAAAATTCAAAATAAATACCTGGAGGTGGCAAAAAATTCTGAAAATTTATAGATCATGTTCTCATATTAAAAGGTGAATTATTATGAAGAGAAATGAATTTTTGGAGGTTTGAAAAAATTATGGAATGTTACTAGTGAATAGTAATTGATAAAGTTTCAAATTGGTTTAGGATTTTGATTTGGATTGTGGGCCATCTTTTTGGGCATCCTAAACCATGTGTGGGACCCACATTAGGCCTGGAAGAGAGCCCAATTTTGTTGCTTGCTGCCCACTCCACAATTAATTAAAATAAAATGCAAAATTAAAGGATAATTGTTGGAAAACTCTAGAATTGGACACATGGTTAAATCTGAACCTTTCTTGTTGTTGATGGCTGCCACATACCCCCCATTATGTGTCATATTTTGGCCAACAAGAGGAAGGGAAGGGCAGATTGGATTTTCTATAAATACCCCCTCCTAAAATATAAGAAAAATGCTAAAAAATTGGAAAAAGAGAGGGAGATGCTGCCACTTTGTGTCCAAACTAAGGGAGACTGAATTTGAGAGGATTTTGAGCAAAGAATCATTCAGTTTATAGCAAGAAAGCATCAAGGTATGCTTAACCCTTCTTATCCTTAAGTTTTGAACTAGTTTAGTAAGGTTTTGGATTGGAAAATCAAGAGGTGATGCTACTCAAATTTTGGCCTGGTCATGTGATGTTTAGGGAAGGATAGAAACTTTAAATAGCAAGTGGAATAAGCATGTATAAGTGGTGTATGGATTGATTTTTAAAGAAAATCAACCTAGGGTATTATATGTTTCAATTTGGCTAGGTACTATTCATGGTGCAGGAAATTGTTTTGTATTGATTTGATGATTCTGATGGGTTTAAAACATGTTTTTGTGTAGGGATATACTATTGGGAAGTGTTCGAAATCGTTGGAATCAAAAATAAAATTTTTAGAAGATTATATACCCTATTCAGCTAAACCAGTTTCATGGGGAAGGAGTTTGATTTTTGAAAAAATGATTGGATATTTGGATTCCTCATGCAAAATTGTGTAGGATTGAGCTAAGAGATCATTGGTTCTAATGGAGGAATTATTTTGTTAAAAATCAAAGAAAAAGGGGAAAATGTTAAGTTAAAGATAAAGTGTTATGTTTAAGTGGTTTGGTTATTAATATAGCTTATATTTATGCTTGAATTAATAGGCTTTGTGAGGAGGAATCAAGAAAAACCAGAATTCCTTAAGGAGACCAAAACTATCAAGTATTAAAAAGGAAGCATTGAATTGTAATTTGATTGTTCATCTTGCTTGTTTAATATGATTATGTTGTTTGTTTGGATTGAGGAATTGTGTTGTGATCTTGGTTGATTGGATTGCTTTGGGTTATACTTTGGCCAAATGCATTGAATTATGTTATTGTGAAAGTGTTGGTGTTCCTCTCCTAGCATGATGTTGAGCATGATTTTATGTGGTTTGAAGATGTCTTGAAATTTATAACATGTCACATTGTAGCTTGCTTGATTTACATGATAATTATAGTTCAATTGCTATTGAGATTTTTATGAAATCTCATTCCTCCTATGTCAATTTATTTATCATTTAGGAAGTGGCTCCTCTATGGATCAATGCAAAGAATTGGTGCTAGGATGAGAGGGCTTTATGAATGTCTTATTACCTTGGAATGTCATGTAATGTGTTATCAAACTTTATGCCAAGTTTGTAATGGATCATGAATGATAATATGTTGTAAAATTATATTTGTATGACATACCCAGTGCTGAAATATTGAATGGTGCAATGTCAAAAGGATGTGGAAGAAGAAAAAAGGGAAATAAATTCAAGAAAAATGGGATTAGGGGATAAAAATATCTTAAAAGAAGCTAATCTTTTAACATATAAAATAATAAGCAAATGACGGAATTTGGACTTGAGACTTTGCAGGCAAATAAATATCATTTTTAGCTTTAAAACAAGTGCTAAATCATTAAAATTGGAGTTTCTTCCTAAGAGTTATGCCTTTCCATAATTGAGCTAAAATACTAGAAATTCAAAAATTTGCCATATGAATAGTGCATTTTGTCAAATTTTCTACTGCTGTTCTGGATGGAACTAAGTCCAATGAATATTTTTCCTCTAAAGAACTCTTAGCAAGCTTCAAGTGAAAATTGGAACCACCTCATTTTGATTTTCTAGAATTAGTTATGAATTTTCAAAGTTTGCCCAAATTCTTATGCATAGTATACGGACAGAATAAAAAAGAAAATTTTGAAATTGAAATTTTTTGTTTGGAAACATTGGGAAATGCGTTATAATGATTCTAATTGATGTATAATGGGATATCAAAGGAGGTGTGACATTGGGCATTTTTGCTTCATGGTTTGCATGTTTTGTTTCTAGGTGTTAAAGGTTTTATTTTTTCTGAAGAAGTTCTTGGTGATTAGAGCATGTGTTCTTGCATAGTCTTGTTTTTTTTTTTTTTTTGCTGCTACTCAAGTTTGATCTTCTTGGATACTTTTGTCTTGAGCTATTGGTTTGAGTTCCAGATATTAGAGACTCTTGCTGTCGTCCCTAACGTGGTGACTTTAGATTAGTTCCCAAGGGAATCTATTGTCGAGGAATCTCTTTTTGATTCACTCTTCTAAAGTAAGGATTATACCAATTCCTCTTAGCTTGTTTGGTGCTACATAGTTCATGATAAAGTCAAAATTGCATGTATTATCTTTTTCTTTATACAATTGGTCTTTCATTTTTTTTTAATGGAAATCTAATATCATTACTCAAAGCATAAGATTACAACTAAACCCCTTCATCACTATCTGCCTGTGGGCACAGAGGTAGAGGTTGATCAAGGATACAAAAGCTATTAGCTGTAGTATGAGACAATTTAGCTAGTAAATTCGCAATACGGTTTCCTTCCCTATGAACATGATGGATCTGAACTACCCAATTCCTATCAATTAGGATCCTAGCATTATTAACAATATCCCAAAAAGGGTGATCACCTGTGTAACCCCAAGTTAGCATAACAATAGCTTCGATACAATCACTAACAAGATTAATTTTCCTAAACCCTCTATTCCAGCACATAGTTAGGCCATGAATGATATCGATCAACTCTGTGATAGCAGGAGGAACATTTGTAAGTTTGCAGTAGAATCCACTGATCAAATCATTAGATGCCTTCTTTATGACCCCTCCGCATCCACTTCGTCCATCTTAGAGAACCGATCCACCTACCTCCAATTTAGTGAAGTCATCATCCATAGAAGCTCATCATACTCCATAGTGTGGATGAAGATTGTAAAACTTGTTGTTATGAAGCAACTCCTGGTCTAGACAAGCTCTCAAAAAAGTGCTCTGTGCATTATGGTTAGTACCGTCTTCATTAGTGCCAAAGAGTTTGTTGCACCTATTAACCCATATGTCCCAGCATATGTAACCAAACAAGGTTGTCCAATGGATTTTCTTTGTGAAATGAAGTCCTGTATCATGGGTGAGATTCCAATTAATCCATTCAATACCTTGTAAGGAGAAAAAAGAATTCCAATAGGAGGGCTTTATGACTGCTTTCCATTTCTTCTTGACATTCAGGCAGTCCCTCAGCAGATGCATAGAGTTCTCCTCTTGATCACATCCGAACAAGCAGTTGTCTATCACTTGAAGTCCTCTACTCCTGAGGTTCACAATATTTGCTCTTCCATGTGTAAAAAGCCACATGAAGGACTTGATCTTCTCAGACACTTGCCATTTCTAGATCTATTCCTAAACACTATTCTTGCTGCTATTTTTACCTATAAAAAAGAAAATTATAGGCAGATTTGACAGTAAAATGACCATCAATTGACGGTCTCCAATAAATTTTGTCCTCTCCTCTCTCCTCACGGGGTGGGTGTGCACAAGTTATCCAAGCAATAGTATTCCCATCAAACCACCTTTTCAATTTCCATCTATCCCACTCCCCTCTAGGCTCCACATAGTGTGCTACCCTCTCATCCATATCAATCTCCCCCTCTCTTCCTGGAATGAGGTCTATGAGTGGGGCGTTCATGTCAAACCCATTAGTAAATCAAAAGGAGGATTTACTATTCCTAACTTTGATGCCAAACCCTTCTTTGAACTTCTTCTGTACAGATATCCCTCCAAGTACGGGAGGAATTATGTTTCTTCTCCACCCAAGGTATTATGTCTTGCCCACACTTATATTTAGCCCGAAGCACTCTCACCCAAAGGACTTCCTCGTTATGAATTGTATTCTAGCAAATCTTCATGATGAAGGCTATATTCTCTCACCTCAAGTTTTTTACGCCTAGTCCTCCATCATTCTTGTCTTTTGTTAGTTCCCCCAAGATAGGAGATGTATCTTTCTTGCATCCTCTTTTTCCCCCATAAGATCTCTTGCTCAATTCAGTCAATGAGTCTTTTAGGGAGAAGCATGGTCTGCATATAATAGGATGGGATTGCTAATAAGACCAATTTGACCAGAGTAGAATGACTTGCCAAATTCAGATAGTTCCTTTTCTATCCCGTTGGTTTCCTTCTCGTCTTGTCTAACAGTGGGGCAAAAGTTAAAGAGGAGGTTCGACCATGGAGAAGAGGAACAACCAAGTACTTCCCCAGATTGGTAGTTAGCCCTATTCCCATGCTTTAACTCGAGTTAAGGGTTCTAGTGCCATGGACATTCGTAGAGAAATAGACCTTTGTTTTACTCTCACTCATCTTTTGTCCTGAGGCATTACAGAACTTTTCCAAGCAACACAACATAACCTTTGCCTGGCTTTCTAAAGCTTCTCCAAAGAGGATTAGGTTATCTGCAAAGAAAAGATGGGAAATCTTTGGACCTCCTGGATTTAATTTAATTACCTTCCAATCCCCTTCATTAATCACGTCCTAAATGCAATGATTTAGCTTTTTCATACACAGAGTAAAAATATACAGTGAAATCGGATTACCTTGACAAATGCCTCTAGACGAATGAAATTTCTCTATTGCCTCTCCATTCCATAAGACTCTAAAGGAAGGACTTGAAATACAGCTCATAATTATATCAAGTAGCTTTCCATCGATTCCAATCTCCTTAAGTGTATCCTTGATAAAAGGCCATTCCGGTCTATCATAAGCTTTCTCAAGATCTACCTCGATTGGCATCCAATACCTAGTTCCTTTTTTCAATCTCATAGAGTGCATGATTTCCTGTGCCACAATTATATTATTGCTACTTTGCCTTCCTGATATAAAGCTGCATTAGTGGGAACCAACTAATTCTCCCATGATCCTTTAATCCTGGTACTAATGATTTTTGTTATGATCTTGTAGCTTACATTGCATAGGGAAATCGGTCAAAATTCTTTGAGTTCTTCTGGTTTCTCTGACTGCAGGATGAGAACAAGGTTTGTATTGTCATACCTTACTTTCATACACTTTAACGCATTATACGGAAGCATTCAGAACCACAGTCATTGGCCGCCTTAAGGTTAGAAAATCAAGTTTTAAAGTTTGACTTGTACGGTCACGGTTCATTGCACGTTCCAGAATTTAGGGGCCAAATTTGGAAAATCATAACTAATTCTAAAAAAATCAAAACAGAGTGGCTCTAATTTTCACATAAAACTCTTTCAATTCTCTACAAGGGAAAAATAACAACCTGAACTTAAACCTTGCCAATTTGTATAGTTTTTTCATCAAAGATTACTGTCCATTTAGTCAAAACAGTGTTTTCCAGAAGTCCTACCTCAACTTTGAACAGCCATAACTCTTAACATACACATTCATTTCATGTGAACTACTACTTGTTTTAAAGCTCTGGATGTGCTCTAAATATTCACCAAATTTCATAGAAAATTTGTTCATTTGCTCTGTCTCATCATTGGCACCAATTCGTGGCTCATTTAGGGACTCTCTAACTCCCTAACTTAATTCAACATTTTCAAATAAATTCATTTCTTGCATTTCCCATGTTGTCATTGCATATACTATTTCCATACATAATATCATGTCATCTTACATACCATAAAAATTTTAAACATAATTGAATATACATGACATAATTATAACATCAACTAACAGGATAGTTACATAACATAGCATGTTATGAAAACATAAGACATGCTTGGTTTCTTCCCTTTATCTTACACTTCCACTTCTTTATTTTTCTTTCAAGCTCGTAGCACCTATTAGGGGTTGTTAAGGGAGGGTGAGATTCAGGAGAATCTCAGTAGCAAACACTACCCATAAGCATGCAAGACATAATGCAAATGCATGACATATTATCATAACATTAACATATGGATGCCATAAAAAGTAAGCCAAACATCACATGCTTTCATAACATATTGCCAAGGCATAACATAACATAAGTTTGCACTTAACTTTGCAAACATTGCATTATGGCTTAGTCAATTATTGCATCACAAGCATACCATGCAAGCATACATATCAAGCACACAATATAGGTAAGTTCATACATTGTAACATAGCTTTCCTCTGCTTTTCCTTTGGTTCCCTTGATGTTCCAACCTTATGGATTTTCGGTCAACATCTCCACACATCCTCTTAGATGTTCCAAAATCCTAAACACATCAAAACACAATGCCAAACATTCATTAGAACCAAGACACCAACCTATTTCTTACTTGGTTCTTTCTTGAACACAATTGAATTCTAACTTTTAAGTTTTAATTCCAATCATCCTAAAATTATTTCCACATACTATTCCCACATAATTTACATGTAGAATATATTTCCAAGCTCAAAACAATCAAAATCCAACTTCTTCCCCCTATTCTGGTTTGGCTAAAATATAGGTGCTTTATGTCCAAAATTTCCATTTTCAATTCTAATACTTCTAAACATGTTTTCTACATATATCCCTACACAAAATCATCATTTAAAGTTATTGGAAGCATCAAATTCCAAACCCATCATAAATTTCCAGTCATGGCAGAAACATATACAAATGAAAGGGGAAGTTGGATTTCTCCAAGAATCAATATCTGTCACA
Organism: Neltuma alba; assembly: GCF_004799145.2. Classification (NCBI taxonomy): domain Eukaryota; kingdom Viridiplantae; phylum Streptophyta; class Magnoliopsida; order Fabales; family Fabaceae; genus Neltuma; species Neltuma alba. The sequence goes on along the minus strand of NW_021632654.1, from coordinate 10,923 downwards.
CCTTACTATCGGATCAACTTAGGGTTTAATTAAAACCATTTTAGAACACATTGGATGGTCTTGGGCTCAAAATTCATGAAAAACGCTGATTTTCAGGTTTTTACTATTCATCGGGTAAAAATCCAGTTTTTTGTCCCAACTTAAAAAATTCATAACTTATTCCACAAAAATCAAAATGGGATGGTTCAAAATTCTATAAAATCTCTTTGAATGCTTTTTCAAGGAAAAATAATCTTATGAATCAATTCCATTTGAAAAAGCATCAGGTTTTTGTGAAATTCACCTCTGTCCATTTGGCAGAAATCCTTTTTCCAAATTCTGAACCTTAACTTTGAAAAATCATTAAAAATCGTGTAGTTGTCCATTTTTTGACGTACTGCCTATCAATTGAAGCTCATGGCGTCAAATCTAACCATACTAAATTTTGTGCAGAAATTCATTCGGTAACTAAATAAAACGTGGCTCTAAACTAACATCCTGCTTAGGGATTACAGCACCAACCATGGATATTTATACATAACCAAATGTCCACGAATATTTATGGTATAACACCATAATTTAGCCTCCAATCTGCAGCTTGCTCTTGGGAGTTTCAGGCCTTAAAATGTTACATTATATTTGGGGGATGAGATTTTTGAAAATCCTAGTAGCAAGATCAATCAACCAAAACATTAACATGCATCAATTACAAGCATTCCAATGCAACTTCTCCTTCCTCTACTTTACCTTTCAGTAGGAGTGTACTCTAATATGCATAATGCTTGGCATTTTCAATGTAAGGAGTCCAAGCTCTTACTAGTTGCTATGTCTGTAGCATGTCAACGAGGCATCTCATCCCTAAAAAGGGGAGCTTCTCTTTCTGTTCGCAGTTACTTTCAGGGAGTCATAGGGAGAGGACTTTGAGGTTCTTCTTCTTTCTACTTGTTATAGTACTATGCTAAACTCAGGCACATCTAAGCCTAGCTTTGTTCTTGGCTAGTCATAGTTCCATTGGGTAAGGTCAACTACGCTTGCCTTGCCTTGGCTGCTTTCCTTTCCTGCTCGGATAGGGTACCTTGCTCGATCTTGAGCAATGTAAATTCTAACTTGGAGGACCAACTCCCATTCTCTCTAGAAAGATCCCTGGCCAAGAATTTATCCCTTGAAAGGGTACCTCTCAACCTAAAAAACTCCAAGCAACTGAGTATCTCTTAACATTAAGGGGAACATGCCAACTTCTAAGCTAGTTCCCTGTATAGCTATCTGTCTCATCCTCTTCTTCATGATCTTTAAGACATTTCATTAGGGCTCTCCATCTTCACTATCTCAGAGTTTCTATTAAGCTATTCTAGGACTTGAGATAGCTACTCTATCATGGTGCCCTAGCCCTAATGAGGATGTAAGAGTTTGTCTAGCTTAGGTTGCCACTCACACCTTCTTAATGGTGTAATACTCAACCCCTAACTATCTCGTTCAATTCCTCATCATTACCCTTCGTCTTGAGGGGGAATCTGATAATTCTAATTAGTGGCTACCTTTCTCTTTCTAACTTCTACTTAACTTACTCTTTGCGACCTTAAAAGTCGTTACGTCTTGTTGAGACACCACCTCAACATCTGAGGGTTATTGTGTTTGTTCGTTATGATTAGAATCCTTGTTTGAGTGACGAGAGTTACCACCTCTTCTGATAATCACTTCCATATTTGTTCATCGCCACAACTCTCTTGGTTTATTATGACAAAACACACTTTTCCCTTAACCTTTGCTAGTCTTACATAGCTTCATTCATCATACCATTGCCTGTCTAGTCATCCGTTACGGAGTTTAACTTAACCTCAGATTTACTCCATTCCTCTTGGGGTAGGATCATGGTTTTGTCCTTGCCATTATGGGACGACAACCAATTCGATCCCATCACCACATCAACTTCAGGGAAGGCTTACATATCAAATCTAAGGCAATATAACAGTGCTCATAACCAATACACAGTTTAAGCACCCATCAGATGTAATTGTCCCTCTATTGCGTTGGTGTGGACACATGTACGTCATAAGGCAACGTATGCATAATCAAGCTAAGTCTTTTAGCTTAGGTATGCAAAATAAAAAAAATAACTAGAACCCTAATTAAACATTGCAATTACTGGGGAGTTGTTAAAAATAATCGTTCCTTGGATCATTTCTGGAGACTTCAAGACTTTTTCCCCTGTGATGACAAATACTCGTCCTCGGGTGCGTGACCTTGCCTTCTCTGTATTTTGCAGGCATTATTTTGAAAGTGTCTAAGCTTACTATAACTGTAGCAGACATTCTGTCTGGCCATACATGGTTATTACTCTGACTCTTTCCACAGGTTGGCATTCCTTGCCATTTGAGGGCTTACCTTCTTTCTTACTCTTTCGGTTGTCCCATGGCCTCTTCCTTTTCCTATTCACCTCAGAAGAGGTGCCACCCTGATCTCCCTTCTCTAACTTGGGAGTAGACTCAATCATCAAATGATAGCTCAAGCTATTCTTCGTAATTCGGCAGGCCTCAACTGCCATGTCGAAGTACTTGAATCCCCGGGGAGCAATCATCTCCCTTAGGACTGCCTTAGTCCTCTGACCATCTTTTGGTCATCTACCTTTCATCCATCTCGATAACGCAGGTAACTGAAGTAGTGAGAAGGATGTCTAAACTTAGCTAAGTAATTATCAAATGACTCGTTATTCTTCTACTTCAAGGTTAGGAATTTCACTCCCCTTTCATCCCTAACTGACCTCAGGAATACTTTTTGTAAAACTGCTCCAGCAACAATTCCTATGTTACTCTTGTGTTCCGAGCATCCAGAAGAATCTTGGTATTCTTCCACTAATGATGGGCATCCTTTTCTAGCTGGTAAATAGCCATCTGGGCTTTCTGCTTAGTCGGACAGTCCAGAACTTTGAAAATCTTTTCCAAGCAGATGATCCAATCTTTTGCTGCTTGAATGTCAACCACTCCATCGAAGGATTGTGAATGTGCTTGCAAAGCTAGTCATCCACTACTGGATACTGTCTTTGTCGGGTCTACTGCTGGTATTGTTGGTCTAGGCAATTGTCCTGTTGCTTGCGCTACTAAGCTTTCTTCCTCTGGCTGCCTCCTATTGAGGTTAGCCACTGCCACTACTACCGCTGCTACTATTACAATATCTGTTTCTTGTTCCTGGCTAGCTTGTGCCGTCCTCAACCCTTCAATAGCCTTTTATTGCTATCCTCAGTGATCTAAAATTAATTGTAGCAGATCGAGAAGGACCTTTATGTCATGTCCTGAGGGTCTTTCTGGCAAAGCGTTTCATCAGTTCTAACTAATATGTTAACTAAACAAATGCATATCCGAGGAACAAGAAATAAAATCATGCTTGGAATTCACTTAACAACATATGCATTCATAATACAATATTCAAGCATCAGTCATCAGTCACAGCAATATAGTTTAACATACATAGCCATCAACCATGCTAGACTAACCTACTACGGTTAGCTGTAACAATACAAGCCCTACATTAATTTTACGAGGATCTGACTATCTAAAAATAGTGAATCTTAACAAAGTTTTCAAGGTGCTGGATGTAATCCTTTACACCTGAATCCACTATCTATTCAGGTGACAGAACTGATATACCCAGAGGTAATTTTGGAACATGTCCTCAGCGAAAGATTCAGTCCTTGTTGTCTAGATAAGGTTTACCCAGTCCCTGAGTCTGATATAATACCTTTACGCCCTGATTTACCGAGGTAAATGTAAACTATATTCTGTGATATGTATTTCGGTAATTGTTCTGGGTCTTGCTCAGCCTCATCTTTCCTAATATGTTGACCCAAGAATTCCAACTTCTCTCTCAGCTGATCCTGACTACAGATCTTAAGCTCAGTTGGAACAGGGATAGATACTCTGAGTGTCGGGGTAATCCCTGGCTTGGTACTAGGTTTGGGATGTCACTTGGGTGTATACTTGTGTGTAACAAGCTGTCTGCAAGAGTAAATGTCACAACTAGGTCCCTGTTTCCTGATACATATCAATTGTGGAATCCACCGGGTTAATGGGTCTAGGAAGGTTCATTAAATCGTCAATAGTAACCCTAAAAGGTTAGCCCCATGCTCTTGATAATTGTTGGATTCCTTTGTTGAGTATCCTGGGCTAGCAGTCCCCATGTCCATCCTATCGGATCCTCTTTGGTGAGATCCATTATGTTAGTATCTCCATCATTACCGACTTCTTCAGATCTAGCGTCCCAATCCATTGTGTTTTTCATCACAATTCCTGCAAACAATATGTCAATTTTCCTTTTAATTGACATATTACCTAAGCAGAGCGTTCTATCCTATGCCAGAACCTCCGCTCTGATACTAAAAGTCACACCTTACTATCGGATCCACTTAGGGTTAATTAAACTATTTTAGACCATATTGGATGGTCTTGGGCTCAAAATTCATGAAAAACGCTGATTTTCGGATTTTTTACTGTTCATCAGGTAAAAATCCAGTTTTCTGGCCCAACTTCAAAAATTTATAACTTATTCCACAAAAATCAAAATGGGGTGGTTCAAAATTCTATAAAATCTCTTTGAATGCTTTTTCAAGGAAAAATAATCTTATGAATCAATTCCATTTGAAAAAGCATCAGGTTTTTGTGAAATTCACCTTTGTCCATTTGGCAGAAATCCTTTTTCCAAATTCTGAACCTTAACTTTGAAAAATCATTAAAAATCGTGTAGTTGTCCATTTTTGACGTACTGCCTATCAATTTGAAGCTCATGGCGTCAAATCTAACCATACTAAATTTCGTGCAGAAATTCATTCGGTAACTAAATAAAACGTGGCTCTAAACTAACATCCTGCTTAGGGATTACAGCACCAACCATGGATATTTATACATAACCAAATGTCCACGAATATTTATGGTATGACACCATAATTTAGCCTCAAATCTGCAGCTTGCTCTTGGAAGTTTCAAACCCTAAAATGTCATTATATTGGGGATGAGATTTTTTGAAAATCCAGTTGCAAGATCAATCAACCAAAACATTAACATGCATCAATTACAAGCATCCTCCACTTTTGCTATTAATAGGGAACTACTTTACCTCATACATGTAACACTCTAACAGCAATAGCCGAGGCACATAAAGCAAGTAGTTTAGCTACACAATCATCATTATCCTCATCATTTAGTTCTAGCTACCACATTACCATTTTTCTGGAATTTTTCTAAAACATTTGGGCCATTTTCAGTAACTTTGAACATTGGTCGACCAGAATTTTATTATTTATAATTAGGTCCCTACTTGGCCTAGGAATATTTTCTTTACAATTTAGTTCTTGGGAATTCCTCTGTCACTTCAAAAGAATCTCTGAGACCTCTGTCAAAAAAGTCTGGTAGCTGCCCATTTTAGGCTAATTTCGATACTTTAGATCCAAATTCAGGTGTTGACAGGCTTATTCACTCTACCTTAAAAGGTTCATCAAATATTTCCTTAACCATCTTGCACACCTCTTCCCCAAGTATGCTCCAATAGTCTTGCTAGAAAATAGCTTGTTTGCCATCTGGTCCTCGGGCTTTGAAGGCACCCAAGTCAAAAGTGCAGTTTTAATCTCTTTATTTTGACCCTTGCTGACAAGGGCATATGCATCTATGAACTGTGCCCTCTGAAAACAAGAGGTTTTTTCATTTTGTTACTCTACTGGTTGTGTTTCTTCTTTGGTTTTTTTTTTTTCCTTTTTTCCCCCCCCTTTTTAGTTACACTAGGCGACTTATTTATTCGGTTTTTCGGTTTTGTTCAAATTAACTTATTGTAATAGGCCAGACTTTTAAACTATAATCATTTTACCTGTTTTAATGAACTGGTTTTTTGATTAAAAAATCAGTATGATTTATTAGAACTTGCGTGCAAGAAAGGTTACTGTTCAAGCATTTTTTTAAAGAATAAAATTATGAGCAGCGATACATCATGACATGATGCACGGTCATCAGCATCCATGCTGATTCATGCTCCCGCGCCCAGGGAATCCTCCGCTCTCCCCTCACTCCTCAGTCCTCACTGTCCATCACTAACTTCCCATTCTTTCTCTCTCTCTTCCTGCTGCTTCTTCCTCAGTTCTTCTGCAGCGGAAGAGCCAAGTTAGAAACAGACGCCCCCAGTCCAATCCATGGCTTCCCATTTTACCCCCACAATCCTCCTTTATTCCCTCCTCCTCCTATCCTCCTCTTCTCCTTCTCCTGTTCTCTGCTTCAACATCACTTCTTTGCTCTCCAATTTCCCAGATCTCTCTCAATTCGCCTCCCTCCTCTCCTCGACCTCCTCTGTCGCCGCAGATCTTAATCGCCGTACCTCCCTCACCATCCTCGCCGTCCCCAACGCTCTACTCTCATCTTCCTCTGATCTCACGCGCCCGTATCTCCCCCAATTCGATGCCTGATGTCCTCCGTTATCACATTCTTCTCGAGTTCTTCTCGTGGTCTGACCTGCGTTTCTCCCCCTGCCTCTGGTAAGCTTGTTACCACTCTCTTTCAAACCACTGGCCGTGCTACTGATAACTTCGGCTCTGTTAACATCACTCGCGACCCAGTCAACGGCGTCGTCCTCGTTCACTCTCCTGCGCCTTACTCTTCTTCATCTGGTTCCCTTCCATGCCACTGTGCTTTCCCTAATCAAGACCCTTCCGTATAATGTCAGCATTTTTGCTGTTAATTCTCTTCTTATCCCTTTCGGGTTCGATCTTATGGCTTCCGAAACTCGACCCCCTCCGGGTTGAACATAACCAAGGCGCTTATCGATGTCACAACTTCAATGTCGCTGCATCTATGTTGTCGGCTTCGGGTGTTGTTCAAGAGTTCGAGGCTGATGAAGGCGGTGCTGGGATTACTATGTTCGTTCCTGTGGATGATGCATTTGCTTCCTGCCTCCTTCCGTGAGCTTACAGTCTTTGCCGGCCGATAAGAAAGCTGTGGTGTTGAAGTTTCATGTGCTCCATTCGTATTATCCCCTGGGTTCCTTGGAGTCAATTGTCAATCCACTGCAGCCCACGTTAGCTACAGAATCCATGGGAGCGGGTAGCTTCACACTTAACATCTCGAGGATCAATGGTTCTGTGGCGATCAATACTGGGATCGTTCAAGCGTCAGTAACTCAGACTGTGTTTGATCAAAATCCGTGGCAATTTTTGGGGTGTCTAAGGTGCTGTTGCCTAGGGAGGTATTCGGGAGAATCCAATTGTGACAACAAAACCTGGAGGCCCTGTTCCGGAAGGTGCTCCACCGCCGGATTCATCAATGTCGCCTGAGAATTCACCGGGATTAAATGGCCAACCTTCGCACCTTTCCTCTCCACCAGGTTTCCGCGAAGAAATACGGTCGACAGCTGTTTCATGTGGTTATCAGTCTTTGTTCATTGTTCTTTGCTGTATAGGATCGTACGTAGTGGTATAAGATTGATTGTTTTTCATCGTAATTATAATCATATTATTATTTTTTTGTGGGATTTTATTTTGACTTTTTACCTTCTGCTGCCCGATTAATTAAATTTGGTTGCAAAAGCAACCTTTTTTGGGTGTTATTCCTTACCTTCTTTATGGAAGCTTATACAATCGTCAATGTTAATCATGCCCTTGTTATGATAACTGGTGTCACAGAGATAAACTGTTGATAGTTTTCTCTGCATTTCTCTTGTAATTTCTTATTTTAATATAAAATACACTCCAACCTGTTTGAATAAAATTTGCCTCTCTTCAGATCTTGATAATTTCCAGAGGTCAGGTTGAGTGCTGTGGTCAATTTACCCATTCCCGCAGAAATCCTTCTGTAAATCGACTCTGAGCTGTGGTATCCATGCGGCTGCATTTTTTACTAAGCTTAAAAAGCTGCTGCAATGCATTGTTTATGTTTATCTGATATTTGTAAATGATAGGGGATAGGATGGGTTCATTTTAACTGCTGCTAGGTACAGTGATCTGATGCTGATGCTAGACGCCCTGTGAAATAACTTTTGGCATTTGACTTTGGTGGAAATTTCTCATTGTTCCATTGATCTTCATGCTGGACTTTGCGCAGCTTGCCTGTTGCTGTCATGTGTCATCAGGTAGTTTCCTTCTCAGATTACTACAGTTGTGTTAATTTCATAATAAATCAATCTTGTATTAAAACCTTTACTATTTAGTTTGGAATGTGAGAACATTGTTATGTTGTTCAAGTTAAACCATTTATTATTTGTAACCTGTAAGAGCTGAGAAAGTTTTCTTGTTTCTGAAACCAAAGATGACCTTTAGCTGTTAGTATCTAGGAAGAAGCCAGTGAGTTTTAATCTCTGCTACTTTTATGTTTGTCTATGAACTATGAATGCTGAAAGTTTGGTTTGTTCACTTGTAGATTTTGATGAGATGTTTTAGAATTTTAAGATGCTGCTTTCTCGTATGTATTGATTCTTGGGTCTCGTCTGTAAATATTATTAGGATTATATTAGAGAATATTTATTTGGTGGAATGGGTAGTTAACGGTTGGTTATTTATGGTAAAAGAGGAGGATCAAACTTGCAGTCTTTTACTGATCCTTGTGAATGGATCTTCTTTGGTCATTCCATGGCTTGAGATGGTCAAGTTAGGTTGAAATGCCTCTTTTCTTTTACAAATTTTTAAGAGGAAGGTGAAAATTATAACTGACGTAAAATTTTTTTAAAAATTGTACTTAATTTAACCATACAGTGAAGGTTAAATTTTAAATTATAATATTTCTTTGCAATTTACTCTTGTTATGTTATGTTACATTTTTTAATATTATCTTCTAAATTTATGATATTAGCTGGCCTCTCTATGCCTAGAGAGTATTGAGCTAGCCTCAAATAGTAACAAACAAGTAGAAATGGTACCATACTGGTTATGTTGGTTGCTTTCTTGTGAAGTATCTTGGTTGAGTCTTCTGACTCTGTTGGTATATGGGCAGTAGATCTGGAACCTTCTCTAAACCTTTTTATCTAATGCTCTTACTTAAAAGTTGTAGGAAGTATTCTGTGCATTTGGACAACATTTTTGTGACATTAAATTCATGCTAGAAAATCATGTTGTCAAGCTTTTTTCTGCCTTTTCATACTGTCAGGCCATTGTTGAATATGTTTTGATGAATTTCTCTACACAATCAATTTATGATTATGAGAATCTGAGTTTAAGGGTGTCTTTCTGCCCAAACTGGATAGCTTCCGACGTAGATATCAGGGACCACCATCTGCTGCATGTTTACTTAGCCTGAGGCAGATTTCCTTAGCAGACTTGGTATCACTAACATCCTTAATAATTGATTCATTAATTGTATTTTGTGTTGTTTTCTACCGCCTCTTAACTTAGAGGGGAGCATAGGTACGTAGTAGAGGCAAACTAAGGACTAATTATAACTCCTATAGGGCAACTTTTAATGTAGCAAAACAGTTCTTGAACTAGGGAGCTTAATAACAATTTCATCACATCGAACGTTAAAGTGAAAGAAAACATTATTCTAAACTAAAGTTTAATTACAACCTTTTGCATATTAACATTAAAATGTAAAGAATGCTTCATGATCTTTCAGAAATAAATCCGCATAAACTCACTCGCCTTTAATGTGAAAAGTTAACACCACCTCTTGTAGGTTTAATTTCTCACATATTTCCTCAAGTCGATTATGAAAGTAACGCCAGGTTCCTAATGAGGTTCAGGTTTAACTATGAGAAAAAGCCTTATTCCTGACCAGTTTGAAGGGTGACCAAGGGAAAAATATTAAAAACTACAGGTTTCCGTTGATGGTGGGTAGGCAGATAACAGGTTTCATTTACATCTTTGCACTCAATAGGTTGTTCTCCTTGATGTCTTTGATTGTGTTGCCATGTGCAATTCTTTTCAGGAGCTTGGAAATCCTCATTTGCAATATCATAGGACACAAATCGTGAGATCGGTGCTGGATACAAAATCTAATCCTTTTCTATTTGAAATGGCAAGGTAATATTTTTTAGCGTACTTATTCATTGGAAGCTTCAGAATCAGTATTAGCTTGATTACTTTGCCCCTTCCAGAGGTAGGCATCAGGGCATGGGTCTAATTGCAATGCTGTTGGGTAACGCATTGCTGATGTGCTTGCTTACTTGAATACACCACAAGCTATTTGCGTGGTTCATTGTCTTAGGTACCTCTAACTTCACTATAGGCTTGGATTTAGTAAGGAGGTTGGCTTAGGTTCAGTTGTAGGTGAATTTTGAGATCAAAACTTATACTCTTCTTCATTAATGGTTGTATGCTGCACTTGAATATGAGATTTAGGATAATATGGTACCCATCCAAGAAAAGCGAACATCTATGGAAGTGTACAATTTTCAAGTGAGAGGAGAATTATGCCTATTTCCCTTGTGATGTCGTGTGTATCCAAGGAAAACATGCTTGACACATTTGGGTCAAGTTTTCTTCTTTGTTATAGAGGATATGTACCCCTGGCTGAAGTTTAGTAATGATGCATGTTCAAGGGAAGGCTTTTGGAGAAACTCACCATAGAGAATCAAAATTTAGGGCATGTTTGGGAACTCGTTTTTGGAGACAGTACAAAAGTGTCCAAACATGCTATTATTAATTCTAAGGGGCATCTGGTTGATAGGGTAGACTGCAATTTATTAGCTTCCCCAAAATTGCTTGGGGTTATTGTTCACAAACATGAAACTGAGCTATTTCAAGGTGGTAACTATTTTCCTCTCAACTATAATTTTTTGACAAGGAGTATATGCACAAGATCTTTCGTGAACATTATATGGAAAGCTACTCAAGGATTGGGTTAAATGGCTATTGCATTATCAGTTTGAAAAATTTGTATTTTGGTTTGAAATCAGTTTAAAATCATGAAATAATAATCGTTGACATGGGGGTTGTTTTTGTCTTTCAATTAATGACGAAAGCCCGAGTAATCTGATGGGTACCTGTTT